>NW_028254586.1:0-280464 GCF_964263255.1 Lissotriton vulgaris
AGGGCTTTGCCCCCAAAAATAACTTCACCTTGAAGGAGGTTCAAACTGGACAAATGCTTTTATTTTTTCTAACTTTTCCCGCTTTCATATGTGCTGCACTGTACAGCTGTAAACAGTCAAAATATCAAGTAAAAAATATCAAATGGACATAATATTGAGTTTAAAATATAGAATAGACAAAATATCGAATGGACAGAATATAGACATCAAAAATATCGTTTTTAAGGCAAGTAATGTAATATCGAATGTTAAAAATATAGAAAGTTAAAATATCGAAGTATATAACATAGGTTATTAAAATTATCGAATTTTTAATAATATCGATTTTTTATAGTGTTTTTTATGTTATTATATGTGTGAAAAGTGTGTATTTATGATATAATTTATTTTAATTATTGAATTTTGTTTTTTAAATTTTTGCGTAATTTAATTCTGTAGCGGGTTGTGGGTTTATAGGGTAGTAGGGTGGGAAGTAATTTAATTATAATTAATTAAATATGTAAATGTATTTATTGGTATTCATTTTTAATTAATAGTTAATTATTTTATATTTGGTAATTAATTTTAATTAACTGATTAATTGCTAGTTATGTAATTTTTAGTAATGTATTTTCTTTAACGGGTTGTGGGTTTATAAGGGAATTGGATGGTAAGTAATTTATTTATAATTAATTAAATATGTAAAATATTTATTGGTATTTATTTAGAATTAATTGTCAATTAAGTTTTTTATGGGTAATTAATTACATTTTAATTGCCAATTAATTTTATTTAATTAATTAATTGCTAATTATGTTAATGTTACTAATTTTTTTCTGTAGCGGGTTGTGGCTTTATAGGGGAAAAGAGTGGGAAGTAATTTATTTATAATTCATTAAATAAATCAATTTATTTAATTGTATTTAATTTGAATCAATTGTTAATTAATTTTTTATTGTTAATTAATTAATTGTTAATTTGTAGTTAATTTGTATTAATAGGTAACTAATTGTAATAATTAATTTTAATTTGTAATTTTGAATGATTTATTATTATGTTATATTAAATTCTAATTAATTTTTTATAGGTATTAATTTATATATTTTTTAATAATATATGAAGTATTTACTTTCCCTAATGTTGCACTCTCTGAAGTCGGAATAGTAATTTTTACCCCTACGCTATCCAATGCTTTCCCTACTGTTGCACTCTTTGCAGTGGGAATAGTAATTTTAACACCTATGCTATATAATGCTTTCTCTACTGTTGCACTCTTTGGAGTGGAAATAGTAATTTGAACCCCTACGCTATCCAACGCTTTCCCTACTGTTGCACTTACTGGAGTGGGAATAGTAATTTTTACCCCTATGTTATCCAACACTTTCCCTAGGGTTGCCCCCACTGGAGTGGGAATAGTAATTTTTACCTCTACGCTTTCCAACGCTTTCCCTACTGTTGCACTCACTGAAGTGGGAATAGTAATTTTTACCCCTACGCTATCCAACGCTTTCCCTACTGTTGCACTCACTGGAGTGGGAATAGTAATTTTTACCCCTACGCTATCCAACGCTTTCCCTACTGTTGCACCCACTGGAGTGGGAATAATAATTTTTACCCCTACCCTATCCAACGCTTTCCCTACTGTTGCACTCTTTGGAGTGGGAATAGTAATTTTAACCCCTGCGCTATCCAACGCTTTCCCTACTGTTGCACTCTTTGGAGTGGTAATAGTAATGTTTACCCCTACGCTATCCAACGCTTTCCCTACTGTTGCACTCTTTGGAGTGGGAATAGTAATTTTAACCCCTGCGCTATCCAACGCTTTCCCTACTGTTGCACTCTTTGGAGTGGTAATAGTAATTTTTACCCCTACGCTATCCAATGCGTTCCCTACTGTTGCATCCACCGGAGTGGGAATAGTAATTTTTACCCATATGCTATCCAACGCTTTCCCTACTGTTGCACTCACTGGAGTGTGAATAGTAACTTTTACCCCTACGCTATCCAATGCTTTCCCTACTGTTGAACTCTTTGGAGTCGGAATAGTAATTTTTACCGCTATGCTATCCAACGCTTTCCCTACTGTTGCACTCACTGGAGTGGGAATAGTAATGTTTACCTCTATGCTATCCAACGCTTTCCCTACTGTTGGACTCACTGGAGTGGGAATAGTAATTTTTACCCCTACGCTATCCAACCCTTTTCCTACTGTTGCACCCACTGCAGTCATTGGAGTGGGAATAGTAATTTTTACCCATACGCTATCCAACGCTTTCCCTACTGTTGCACTCTTTGGAGTGGGAATAGTAATTTTAACCCCTGCGCTATCCAATGCTTTCCCAACTGTTGCACTCTTTGGAATGGGATTAGTAATTTTTACCCCTACGCTATACAACGCTTTCCCTACTGTTGCACCCACTGGAGTGGGAATAGTAATTTTTACCCTACCCTATCTAACGCTTTCCCTACGGTTGCACTCTTTGGAGTGGGAATAGTAATTTTAACCCCTACGCTATCCAACGCTTTCCCTACTGTTGCACTCTTTGGAGTTGGAATAGTAATTTTTACCTTTACGCTATCCAACGCGTTCCCTACTGTTGCATCCACCGGAGTGAGAATAGTAATTTTTACCCCTATGCTATCCAACGCTTTCCCTACTGTTGCACTCACTGGAGTGTGAATAGTAACTTTTACCCCTACGCTATCCAACGCTTTCCCTACTGTTGAACTCTTTGGAGTCGGAATAGTAATTTTTACCGCTACGCTATCCAACGCTTTCCCTACTGTTGCACTCACTGGAGTGGGAATAGTAATGTTTACCTCTACGCTATCCAACGCTTTCCCTACTGTTGGACTCACTGGAGTGGGAATAGTAATTTTTACCCCTAAGCTATCCAACCCTTTTCCTACTGTTGCACCCACTGGAGTGGGAATAGTAATTTTTACCCCTACGCTATCCAACGTTTTCCCTACTGTTGCACACTTTGGAGTGGGAATACTAATTTTAACCCCTGCGCTATCCAATGCTTTCCCAACTGTTGCACTCTTTGGAATGGGATTTATAATTTTTACCGCTACGCTATACAACGCTTTCCCTACTGTTGCACCCACTGGAGTGGGAATAGTAATTGTTACCCCTACCCTATCCAACGCTTTCCCTACGGTTGCACTCTTTGGAGTAGGAATAGTAATTTTAACCCCTACGCTATCCAACGCTTTCCCTACTGTTGCACTCTTTGGAGTTGGAATAGTAATTTTTACCTTTACGCTATCCAACGGGTTCCCTACTGTTGCATCCACCGCAGTGAGAATAGTATTTTTACCCCTATGCTATCCAACGCTTTCCCTACTGTTGCACTCACTGGAGCGTGAATAGTAACTTTTACCCCTACGCTATCCAACGCTTTCCCTACTGTTGAACTCTTTGGAGTCGGAATAGTAATTTTTACCGCTACGCTATCCAACGCTTTCCCTACTGTTGCACTCACTGGAGTGGGAATAGTAATGTTTACCTCTACGCTATCCAACGCTTTCCCTACTGTTGGACTCACTGGAGTGGGAATAGTAATTTTTACCCCTAAGCTATCCAACCCTTTTCCTACTGTTGCACCCACTGGAGTGGGAATAGTAATTTTTACCCCTACGCTATCCAACGTTTTCCCTACTGTTGCACTCTTTGGAGTGGGAATAGTAATTTTAACCCCTGCGCTATCCAACGCTTTCCCTACTGTTGCACTCTTTGGAAAGGGAATTAGTAATTTTTACCCCTACGCTATCCAACGCTTTCCCTACTGTTGCACCCACTGGAGTGGGAATAGTAATTTTTACCCTTACGCTATCCAACGCTTTCCCTACTGTTGCACTCACTGGAGTGTGAATGGTAATTTTTACCCCTACGCTATCCAACGCTTTCCCTACTGTTGCACTCTTTGGAGTGGGAAAAGTAATTTTTACCCCTACGCTATCCAACGCTTTCCCTACTGTTGCACTCACTGGAGTCGGAATAGTAATTTTTACCCCTACGCTATCCAACTCTTTCCCTACTGTTGCACTCACTTGGAGTGGTAAGAGTAATTTTTACCCCTACGCTATCCAACACTGTCCCTACTGTTGCACTGTTTGGAGTGGGAATAGTAATTTTTACCCCTACGCTATCCAACGCTTTCCCTACTGTGGATTTCTTTGGAGTCGGAATAGTAATTTTTACCGCTTAGCTATCCAACGCTTTTCCCTACTGTTGCACTCATTGAAGTGGGAATACTAATTTTAACACTCTTGCTATGCTACAGTAATAATATTGTATATTTATTAATAATATTATGTTAATTTAAAAATATGTTTTAACAAATAAAATTGTATTTTTTTTATAACTTAAATTAATTATTTAATAATTTTAAGGTTATTTAAGTATTTTTAAGTATATTTTAGTTATTTATTTTTTATATTTTTTTAATTTTACATTAATTGTAATAAATTCGATATTTCTAGAAAGTACATATTTTTAAACAATATTTTTGATTTAATATTTTTGTACTTACCTGTTTGCAGATAGGACTTCAATATTTTGGTAGTCGATATTTTGGAGTCGATATTTTAAATGCCTATTTTTTTGTAGGCAATATTATGTCAGTGATCCCTGTACAGCACACATTCAAAGTGGGAAAAGTTTTAAAGTTAGTCTAAGCATAGTATTTTTAACTGGAAGGGTGCACTTCCAGTTCAAAACCGATGTTAGACATAATGCAGACACCTTTGCACTATGGTGCAAAGGTTTGTGTATGGCACTAGGCAGCCAGATTGTTCCTCTGCGCTTCGGAGAGAGCAGATTGGTGCTATATCTCAGTAGGTATCGTGCTTTCCTGCTCTCTTCCTCTCAAGCAATGCAGCAAATTTGGTTGCTTTAGTGCATTGTTTGACACTTTTGTAAATCTGGGCCCTAGTCTTGTCTTGGTGCAGGTTAACCTAAATCCGTAAAAGCAGAACCTCTTTGTATGCTTTCGGTTAGGGGACCGCCCAGACCTGCACACAAATGATTTCACGATTTTTACTTGAATTTAAAAAGATCTACTGTTATGTTATTTTAATTGGTTCTTGATATAGTGCAAAGACTCAACCTGGAAGGACATCCCTACTATACTGAGACCTCAAGTGTGAGACTCAGGATGTATCCTTGCATATAGTAATTTGAGGATGTTGTGACCAGTGGAGCAGAACTTTGTAACAATTTTGTTTGAATGAAATAATTGTATGGGTTTTTAAAACAGCAGGGGATGGTTTATGTCATAAAAAAAGTCAAAGAGGACACTTCACTGATGTCAAAATGGTTGTTGCTCTGACAGTGTAGGAGTTGCAGATTGGATGCTGGGCACATCTAAGATGGCTGCTACATTCAAATGAGATTTGCAGTGCTGGACACCTTCTGCAGCACCTTAGAGGTGCCACTGAACATGTAAACACTAGAAATCATCATAACATGTATCAAAACAGGGGTGATCTGCATCGAGAGTACACTTGCAAAAGAGAACCTGATGCCAACACAAGTGAAACATTCTGGACCAGTTGGTCAATCTGAAGTACCACTGGGGAGCAGACACACTAAAGGCAGACAGAAATCTGAAAATACCATCAAAAACCGCACAGTCGTCAAATTCAAATCCACGTGAGCTCTACCTAGGTCAAATTGTGAATGATCTGTGGTTTAAACTCGGATCTGTGAGTGTTCAATGTAGTCAGTCCTCTTAAAGAGAAAGAACAAGTAAATCCACTTCCAATGCAATATCCCCAATAAGAAATAGCTGGACTTTTTAATCAATTCTTTTGAATTCTTTTATTCCTCTTTCTCTAAAACAATTACCAACTTTCCCAATCAAGCATAGAAAAATTCACAATCACATTACTCCTGCATTTAAAAGACTGTCACCAAGTCGGGCTTTCTAATTCCATTTTCATACAGATGAATCCCTTTTCAAATATATTTACAATTTCTCATCTTAAATTCATGGTATCTAATGTTTCATCCATGTTGAAAGTAGATAGAAAAGGATAAGTCTTGTAGCATTCACATTGTTTTAGTCTTTCCAATGCTCTGCTTTTCAGACATAATTTGTTTACAACATGCACTGAAAGTGTATATTAGATTGAATGCATTTTGCTGGTAGAACATTGAAAATGTGAAAACACTGTTAAGCAGTTACATGATAGAATCCAGGCCTATGTGGAACAAAACAAGATTATTTACATTCTATCGTAAAAGCCACATTTTATTTAATAATGAGTCTGTCAGTATTTTACGAGGTGCCCCTCACTCTGCCCACCTAGTTTGAAAGAAAAACTAAAATTGGGAAAATATCACTCTTAAATGTGCCACCAGCCCTCTCCTCACAAGATTCCCATCTACATCTACACACACTATGAGAGTACAACAAAATGGTATTAAAAAAAATGGGAGACTCAGTATTCATCAAATGGAAGACAGTGCATGCTAGCATTGTGAAACCCTTCTGGCTGTAAGGGCTTGATAGGCTGAAGTTAATTTATGCTGGAAGCATCTCTGATGTGTTTGGTGCAGGGTGCATGAGACGAGGGCATTTGATATGTGGTGATAATACAGAATGCCAACTCTCTGCACAGATGGGTGGCCTAAATCTAGACTTTGCAGCAGCCCGCCTTCCTACACAGCTTGGCCTATCGGTCTGGTGGACAGTAAGACAATGTGAAGCTGGCAGAACATTTATAATGGAGATGTCAAATCTGCAAATTTGCAATTGATTGCAGCTAGAAATCAGTGGCAATATGAACCTTGGACTGTGGATCATACTGTCCCGCAACCAAGGGTGATCCTAATTTTAAGTGGATTGTGTTAAGGTAGCCCGAGCTTGATGGAGTTTTGATGGAGTCCAACAGATGTATAATCAACATGCCGAGAAGTAATGGAACAATGTATTATTTGTATGGGCTATGATGAAAAGTTTTGTAAATGTTCTGTAATATGGAGCAGGCCATCTTAGAAGTGCTAGTACTGCCACTTACTAGCAGATCCACCCTGCTATGAAGTGTTGCTTGTGTCCATTACAGGTATGGAAGCTCCGAAAAGAAATGGTGCTAATTTCCATTACTGGTGCATAAGTCCTGAAGAGAAGTACTGTACTGCCTGATGATACTATATCAGCTGTGCTGAGAGGTGCTCCTAGATTCCATTAGTAAAGCAGTCTACTGAGAAGCAATCACAGGGTGTGATTGTGCTGAGTGTCAATCACAGAGAGGTGGTACATTTCTCCATTGATTAATTGATTAAAGCAATCTATTTTGAATTGCAGTTGCTGGCTATAGTTGGAAAATCGCTACAATTTATCAACCATTGTGTTAAAAAAAGAAGAGAATAAAATATTTGTTTTGTAATTGAAGGTGAGTTTGAAGTGGTATGGAATCAAGGACATAAAGTATGTCTCAGAGATATTTTCTCCAGATCACTTTTTTCACTGCCTCCGAGGTGTGAAAATCTTGGAGATAGCTTGCTTCAATTTACTGTTTCTTTGAAGGAAGATGATGGATTGTGCAGGGGCAGAAAGGGTAGAGGAGAGTGCCAAAATCCAGCTAGCCCACTTACTGGGTAAAGATAGTGCAACACATTCAGCCAGTAAACATGAAGTAGAGATCAATAGAAGAGATCCCACCATTTTGGCTGCACCAAAATGAGAATCCAGGCGTGGTTGACTGAATGCCGGCGCATTTTCCTTCATTTGCCGAACATGTCTGCAGAGGGACGTGAGGATGAGTGTGATGGAAGCAATCTCAAGAAGAAGAGGAAAACAGAATCCAAAAACATTTCCTAATATGATAGAAAGTGTAAATGTTTTTCCACCACCTATAACAGTAGCATTAGCTGTAACATTCGCTGATGAATTCCAATAGGAGTCTACATATAAATCCCAGTAGAAGGGCAAAACGAACGTTAGGGAACCTACCACTAAAATTAGAAGAAGCCAAGGGATGTCTTTAGAAATTCTCTGTTTTAACCGGAAGAAGAGGCGGTGATTGAAGTCCACAATTTTCACGCAGTAGATGACACAGAGATAAGAAGTAAGCCAACAGCTTGAGAGGCCAGTCCATCCTAGAAGCAGAATTATGATGTGATTCATGGAATTAAAATCAAAAATCTCCTTTGATGACGCAGAAATATAAATGTTTCCTACATGGATACAGTGAAAACAAAAGCACGAGATCCCTTGTACCACTAAGATCCGATCACAAGTGTTCAGGCATCTGCCTTTAACCAAGTCTAGAAGATTAACTACCACAATGAAGCCACTGGTGAGTATTCCAAACACATTCACTAATGACATGAGAATCACAAAGAAAGTGTTAAGTGCAGGCTCCATTTGGTATCTTCTTTCCAGATCACTTGAAGAAATGAGAAACAACTGTGCAGCTTTCACCAAAAGGGATCACTGAATGTCAGGAGCAGAGATGTTTTCGATACCTCTCCACACCTGCAGCTGCCCCTGGTTTATGTTTCAACTGCCGTCATTCATGTCACCGCTTATGGTTTGGTTTAGAACAGATGCAAATCTGATCTTACCGGCAAACCACTCACTACTCATTTTCACACCTGTGCTCCAAATGTTGAATATTTTATATATGTTTAAGAGAGGTGACACCACATTCCTTAGGAAACTGTGATTTGTTTACCCTTAACAGCTTTGGCCTCCTATGACCAAAGATTATTATTATTTTTTTATTTGAGATTTGTATAGTGATACATCCCCCAGACAGGGGGGATCAGCTACTCGACAGGGTCTTAAGGTGACAAAGACACACACAATAAGCAACAGATTCAAACACTTTGGGAAGAGGAAAGTTATTTTCAAAATATGACCAGGTTAGGTTCAGTCCGAAAGGTAAAAGCAGAGCATTCCAGTGCCTAGTTGCTGCCGCAGAAAAGGCCCTATCAATAACAGTAAGGAGTAGGCCTTGGGTACATGCAGTAATCATTGATTAGAGGATCTCAAAAAATGATTAGTAGATAATGGGGAACATTGCCAAATGCATTTAAACAATGTATGCTATTTCATGGGGGAAAATGAAATTCACTGAAAAAATTGGAGGTAACAGGGGCGTTATAGTTAGGAAATAAAAATAACAAAATGTTGAAATTCATTGGAGAAACCAAATGTTAAAGGGATGCTATACTTAGGTTTAGATTTCACACACACAAAACCATAGAAATTCATCAGTTCTAGTTACCTGAGCTGAGCTAACTGTAACTTATGCTCGTGCAATGCACTGCTTCTGACCTCACATATTACATTACTCATGCAATGACATCACTTATGGCATCACTAATAACATCTCAAATGACATCACTGATGACATCATCCAGCAAAGTAAACTATAATATACTTCATAAAAAGTAAGAAGAAGACACAAGTGAGAAACATACAGCACAGAGCTCACCATAACCTTCTCAACTACTTCATTCACTTATCACCTAAAAGACAGTTCTCAGCAGATAGTCCTGTCTCTTCTGGCCCACTACTGTAAACACTAATGACCAAAGTAAAACATCTAATTGCTTGGGCTAGTCTATTTCAAATCACAAAATCACTAATTGTGAACTTGGAAAGAAGTTTTACTGCAAATGTCAGATTTACACAAAGCACTATTACATACAACTAGTAGAGATGGGTATGCAACCTTTACAACGCAACTTTTACCACGCAGTGCTGTTACAACGCATTACAACGGAAACCATTACAATGCATTACACTGGGGGGCGCTCTAGGATAAGGAATAGTTTTAATTTACTATCCAACACCTTCCCTAGTGTCCACGGGGACTGGAGTTGGAATAGTAAATTAAACTATTCACTATCCAGCACCCCCAAGTGTAATGCGTTGTAAAGGTTTTCGTTGTAATACTTGTGTTGTAACAGCATGCGTGGTAAAAGCATGTGTTGTAACGTCATACATCCGTAGAGATGTCTTAGAAGACAGGTCCCTTTGTAACAACCCATTAGTCAAATTACTCTCATCCTGGGCAAAAGTATGAGCATTGAGGTGAGTCTGTTGTAAAAGTCTAGTACATTGAGCCATCACTCCAGAGAAAGGTGTTAGTGAACAGATTAATTTATTGCAATCTACTACGGCAGGCATTCATAACAAGGAGAGCGGTCTAAGGAAACTGGTCAGCATGTCATAAAACCGAACTATATTCTGCCATCACTGTGGATTGAAATTTCAATGAACAGCTTAGACTGTCGCAAAGCACTACCGTACACATACATCAGCAGGGGGCATGTGTCAGTATAGAGGCTAGATTTGTGATAAAGAGAATTCTTTGATGTGGCAGAGTGGGCATTTGGCACTATTTTGATAGCATAAAATGCACTCTTGTGTCAAACAATGGATGTGAGGGTACATTTTGCACTATGAAAATAGTGCAGCCAGATACCACTTGTTGCCCCTGCATCATATGAAGTTTTAATCACTGTAGAAAATGCAACAGTGCCGAGTGGCTGGTATGCAGTGGTGTCTAAAGTTTAGCATATCACTCGGTGCATGTCAAATGTTTACAAAGGCACAGGCGAGTGATATATGCAGTGGTTTCTAAAGTTTATTCAATGCAGAGTATTCAAGGATGCAGAGTGCTATACAGTGGTTTTCAAAGTTTAGAAAGCACTGCATAATTTAAATATGCCGACGGAGCTGCAGAATTTCAGTTAATCAGTAATTCCGAGTTATTGCGCAAATACCACAATTCCTTCAATTCTGCTGGGGGATTAGAAACCTCGACCTGGGCCTACTTTTGACTATATATATATATTTCATTATTTTTTACTGCGCCATGTTAGTGAGCTCTGTAATAGCTGCCACAACATATAGTTTATGCTGTTGCCGACCAGTTAGCCAATCAGGATTGACCTATTTATTTATTTATTCGGTGTTTTGTATAGCGCAAACTTGACCCCATAGGGAATCAGAGTGCTTCACAGTTAAGAACATGGTAACTTTTCCGGTACAGATTCCTGTATAGCATTTAATATATTCCAGTCCAGTTCAAAGATAACACATTTATTTATTTTGATAACTGCTTTAGTACGTACGCAGGCTGTAGATTAGAGGGACCATGACCGCAAGGGAAGAACGTCTTGTGTCCTTGAGCAAGAGTATTTGGGCGAGCCATATGAGGATGCTCTGTAATGCTTACGGTGGGAATTTACTCATTAAGAAGATCTTGGTTTCTTTCCTGAATCTTGCGTGGTTGGTTAGCTTTCTGATGTTTGGAGGTAGAGAGTTCCATATTCTCGATGCAGCACCTGAGAACACTCTGTTGTAAGTTTCTTTTTTTGCGGAAAATCAGTGGTCTCAGCACTAGGTCTCCGATGCTCCCTAATTTTCTGTTCCCCCCAGAGATCACCAGTTTCTGTGCAATGTATCTTGGTGTCTTGAAGTGTAGAGCTTTGTGTGAATTTATGCCAGTTTTGAGTTCTGGCTTCATAAGGTAGCCAGTTCAGTGCTTTCAGGTGAGGAGAGATGTGGTCGAATTTTTGATCCTATTAGGAGCCTTGTTGCTGCGTTGAGACAGGCTTTTAGCGGTGCTTTTGCAATTTTGAGGAGCCCAGAAAGTGTTGTGCATCCGTATTCGATCCTCGAAATTACTAATGCTTGGATTGCCATTTTGCGGACTGCCGTTTCAATGAAAGGTTTCAATTTCTTAATGTAGCTCAGGTGAAATCTTGCACTTTTAGCCAGCTTGTTAATGTGGGACTGCATGTTTAGGCTTTGGTCTAGCGTTATTCCTAGAGATTTGGTTGAATCTACAATGATCGGGGTGCAATTGAGTGTGGTGATCAAATTGGTCCATTCTTTTATGTTCGGCGGGATTTTGGTGGGGGAAATTATGAAGAATTCAGGTTTTTTTTGTGTTTGGTTTAAGCTGATTGCTTGCTAGTTATTGCATTGTTGCCCGTAGAGCTCTGTTCATTGTTCTGATCTCCTCTAAGGAGGAGATCTTAATTTACATCTGAGTGTCATTGGCGTACATGTAGAAAAGGATGTTGGCACAGTGGAGTATGTCCGTTACCGGTACCACATATAAGTTGAATTGTAACAGGGAGAGGGTTGACCCTTTCGGAACCCCTATCTGGATGGTGGATGATGTTTACATGTTCTTATTCACCAGAAATCTTTGCGATCTGTTCCTCAAGTAGGACTTTAACCATTCAAGAACGTTCCCGGAAAAACGCATCCTTTTCTCCAGAAGGTCTAGCAGCATTTCTAGGTTAACTGTGTTGAACGCGAATGATAAATCAAGCAAGATTAACAGACATGCTTTGGTTTGGTCTAGAGCAGTAATGCATTGTCTACTAGGTGCAGGATTGCCGTTTTCGTACTATAATTTGGTCTAAATCCTGATTGGCAATCGTCTAGTAGTTGGAATTTAGATATGTGCTGACCTAATTGTTGCTGAACACATTTTTTAATCACTTTAGCTAATGGGGGGATGTTGGATACTGGCCGAAAGTTACTAGGTTCAGCAAAATTCTCTGCCGTTTTTTTATGATAGGAATGACTTGTCCGATTTTTAGACAGTCTGGGAAGGATCCTTGAGACAGGGAATCATTGACTATCGATGTCCAGCTGGGGATGATCTCCTTGTCTATGTACGGCATAAATTTAGCAGAGAGTGGGTCAATGAAGTGATTGTTAAGCTTAATGTCCAATAAGGTTTTCAGGTAGTTGCTTTGGTCATATGGCTCAAAAGTGGAACAATGAGCTTAGTTTTTGGGTATAGAATCGTTGCGCATTGGTGGACTACTTGGTTGAGAGGCCTCCCATGTAGAAGCTGCTGACTTAAGCTCGCATTCCAGGGACGTGGCCTTCAACGTAAAGAAATTTACGAATTCCTCACAAGCTAATTTGAGATTTTGTTGCTTCTAGTGCAGATTTGTACGTTTTGTTTAACTGTTGTTCAACCGATTCAATTAAAATATCTTTATGCGGTTGTAATAATAATAATCATAAAAGCACATTACAATATATGATTAAAAATAAATTCTGAGCCAACAAATTACAGGTCATATTCTCATTAATTTCTGAAGCTTAAAACATTTTTAAGAAACGCAATAACAGATCCAGATGCAATAACAAATTCATTTTCTAAAAGTTGGAGAGCTAAAAATGTGGGTTGGCAATGCCTCAGGCCGAACTTCTTTAAAACATGCCTTTGTGCAGTCTGTGTCAAACCACCCTTGTTTATTAGTCGGTTTCTTCCTAGTTTCAACATAAAGAGATTTTTTTATATATTTCGAGATTACCATGAAATTTTCCATAATCTCTTGACTGGACGAACTTTCATCCAAGGATAACAAAAACATACTTTTACAGTTTGATACAACTTTTGAAGTAAATTCCTCAGTATTCACAGAAGCCCATCTAAGTGCATATCCATTTTGTCTACATAAGGCAATGTTTTCAACATTATCCGCAGAGATGGTTCTGGCGTTAGTGTTCTCTTTAAGCACTATCACTTCTACACTTAAAGGGAAATGATCGCTTAAGGCCATCCAATGTGTCTTAAAATGTTTAATTTGCAAGGAATATCAGCTAGAAGACAGTATAAAATCTATGGTGGAAAATATGCAGCGGCCATTAAAAGTAGGGAACAAAGGTAACATGGGCGAACGTAGATTGTTAACAAATCCCAGATCAAACATAAACATGATATCGTTCAACAAATCTCCATGGGTGGTATGTGGAAAATGTGCAAAACTATCACCTTTCTCGTATGTTAGGCCACAAACCTCTTTATCAGCGTGTTTACATGTGGGGGAATTAAAATCTTTGCCCCATATCACAATTATCTCTTTGTTAGGACCGGTATTTAGGTTGTGTAAATGTCTGCTCAGAGATTTCAGTATATCCTTAGTCGTCTCAGGTGTCGCATTATTATAAAAATTCACTACCACCATGCAGAGAGTTCGATCTATGTGTAATCTAAGTATGTGATATTAGGGTGTGTTAGCGATACATTCAATTTTCCATAAGATCAAGTAATTGGAGATATACGTAGACAGCACCCCTCTTGCTCTGCCAGATAATGAAATGATAGCTGGAGTATGGAATGTTTTATAGCCACTTATGTGTATGGGGTCTATTGCCCAGGTTTCTTGAAGGCTGACAATATTAAAGTTGTTCACAAATACGGCCCATTGAGTATTAGACACCTTAGATTTTAGTCCAGCAACATTCCAAAACAAAAGTTGACACTTATCCTCTAGTCATATCAATAATTGAAATGGAATTAATTTGTTGAGGTGGGGGTAAAATTGGTTCTATCGTAGTATTGCACAGTGGGTCGTATATTCCCTCTGTGCTTTCTCTCCTAGAGGAGACATGTTCATGATTTTTTGTGTAGGTAGATAACAGTGCCTGTGGACCCACACTATGCGAGGTGCCCGTTGTACGAAGGGTGACTCTGTGCTCTTCAGCCCCTAATTGTAGTCAGTCAACTGTTTCGAGATTGGTGAGTTAAAGACAGATACATTAAACTGATTTCTCAAGCCCCACAGCTGTGATTCCCTCAAGTTAGTAAGAATATTATTATTGTTTGAGTGATAGAAGTAACCCAATGGTACTAAATTGACACCCTGGTTTGTGATTATATAGGTCCCAGCTCTATTCAGGATTAGTTGCACTAATTGCGGTGTTTTAAATGTCAGCTCCACGCAATCTCTACTCAAGTTCTTTCAGCCTCTGCCAACCCACAATACTCGCCTTGCCATTTTAAATTCTTCAAATAATCTACCAGTTAAACCCATCCTGGTGCCAAGCCAGTGTAATGATCTATTCCTTAGCAAGCTTCCATGATTCTGACATCCCCGCCTGTACTCTTGGGCCATTAGCTAACATCACTACATAAAGAGTGGCTGCTGGTGGTGAATCCAGATGTATTTTATGTCTTTCACCTTCACTGTCGTTAATGAAGCTAGAGGGGTTGGGAATGCGATTTGGGGAATGAGTTGATATGATCGGGGTTAGGGTTATCGTATTAGGGCGAGCCTCATGGTCGATAGTAAGGCATTTCTCATTTCTTTGATGTAATACACGTCCAGGTTCCCCTTTGCTACCAGTAGAAGGGTGTATATCTTGACTTCTATCGCTATTCACTGATTGGACTTGATTATCCTTGTGCACGTCAAACAACATCTGTGCCTGATTCAGAACTTTACATAAACAGTTAGATAATGCATCTTCCTTTTTTCCAATTCTACTTTTTAGGTTATCTAATGTGTCTCTTAGAAAGATGTCTAACAAATCCAGTTTGGCTTTTATCTTTCAACACCTCGTTCTGTAAACGTGCATTGGAGCTATCTGTAGATTTTTCCCTGCTCTCAAGTTTTTGTGTCGCTATGAGCATACCCCTTTTAGGGGTCTTTTTTCGGATTTTTAAAGAGGGTCTCCTAGCAGGGGAGCCTATGTCCCCCGTTATTTTAAGAAGCGTGTCTGGGTTTCTTGCACGCTTAGTAGGTGGTTGGCACTCATAGTCTTGTTCACTTTCTGATGTTTGTCCTGAAGTATTTACAATACAACCATTAGCACTTAACTGGGGTGCTTCTGTAATAGGGACAGGGGACCCTTCTGATGCAATATCCCCTGCCATATCGCTGACCGTGTGTAAACTCCCTGAGCTCAGCGACTCTTCTACTGTCATAATCTGGTTCAATAGCGCCCATTGCTCCAGGTAAATAGTTAGGTAGAGACTGGCGTGAGCGTACCCCAGAGTTAGGCTGCTTGATGTTCTTGAAACTTGGTGCTTTCCTTTTCCCCATTGTCAAAATTATATATGAAATGGAAAAGACAAAAATTATATTAAAGCCTAACAAAATTCAAACTCAAAAGTCCGTAGCAATCAAGGTTTAACCCAATGGGAAATGATGTTAAGCTGTCAGCACATTTAGCGTTACCTATTATCAACAAGGATAATCCCTGTATTGAAAATGGCGAAGTTAGTAGATCACAATGCCAGTATCAGTTTGTATGTAGACAAACATTCTTCTCCTGTCACAGTACCTTTTAATGATGAATCAAGAGCCGTGGCCCAGCCCAGTCTATTTCGGTTTGTGACGGGCTAAAACGGGCCCGTCTTGGACCGGTCTGAATCCGGGTGCGGCCCGCACGCTTCCTGTGCTGCAGGACCGCTGCTTTGTTTTTCAAGTCCCTCCAGGGACTAGGGTCAAAGTGCTGGTGCAAGTTTGGGCCAGAAGCCGGCAACAATGTTGCAGGCGTTCGTTTTCAGTCTCCCGCTCTGCGGGACCGTCGCACTGTTTTTCAAGTCCCTTCAGGGACTAGGGTCAAAGTGCTGGTGCAAGTTTGGGCCAGGGGCCGGCTACAATGTTGCAGGCATTCATTTTCGGTATCCCACCCTGCGGGACCGCCGCTCTGTTTGTCAAGTCCATCCAGGGACTAGGGTCAAAGTGCTGGTGCAAGTTTAGGCCAGGGGTCGGCTACAATGTTGTAGGCGTTCGTTTTCGCTCTCCCCGAAACCAATTCAAATAGTTTCCGAGGTCTGATTTTGGCATTATCCAATTCCGTTCTGAAGAATTCTTTTTTTTACTTCAGAATGTTTTTATTGTAGGCCCTTCTGGTTTTTCGTAGCAGTTTTAGCTGTGGGGATGAAGGTAGCTGCCTCCATTTCCTTTCTGCTAGTCTCAGTTTACGTCTTTCTTCATTTAGCGTGTCGCTGAACCAGGGGTTTTTATCTTTGTCCGATGTTCATTTTAGTTTTAATGGTGCAATAGTGTCCATTATCTGTGACATCTTCGCATTGTAGTGCTCCGTGAGTTCCTTGGCGTTTGTCATATTTCTAGGAGGGGGTAGATCTTTCCTGCATAACAACGCCAATTTCTCCCTGTCCACGTTCCAAGTGGTCCTCACCCATTGTTTGGGTTTGATTGGTTGAGTGGTTCTTTTCTTTAGTACTCTGGGAATTTGGAAGAGTATTACGTGATGATCTGACCAGTCACAAGGCATGATTGAGGTAAGGCTCACCGCTTTAGTTTTGGATATGATCCAGTCTAGTGTGGAGCTTTTCACATGCGTTGGAAGCATGCAGGTTTGCACTAGGTTTTGATCTGCTAGGAAATCTTTGATAATGTTTACCTGGCTGTCATTAGGATTGTTCCAGTGTTAATTGAAGTCTCCTAGGAATATGTCATTGGAGTGTGGGGAGGTGTTTGCTGTGGTGATCTCCATTAAGTGGTTGATAAAAGGTTCATTATTGCCTGGTGGGTAATAGAATGCATGAACCTTGCATAGCTGTTTCTCGTTGTTAACTATGGAGAGTGCGAGGTATTCACATGAGTCAGGAGGGTCGACGGGCAATGGAGTAACCAAGAGCTCAGAGCGATGAATAACTGCAATACCACCAACTATGTTCTTTAGCCTGTATTGCTTCACAATGAAATAGTTAGGAGGCACCAGTAGATACAAGCATGGCGAGGAAGATTCTATGAGCCATGTTTCCGTTAGGATCGCAATGTTGATCTCCTGACTCAGGACAAGGTCCGACACATGTTTCACTGCTTAGCGGCAGTTGATTAGAAGCCCTGTGATCTTTTTCTGAGAATCCTGGATGGGGTCTTGCTTTGGGTTGATTAGTGTTATTTGCTTCAGGTTGTTCGCATTTAATTTTCTATCACTAGGCCTGATTGGGAATGAGTTGAGTACATGTACCTTGTTTTTGTTGCAAGGGTTAGTTGTGGCCATTGACATCTCGTAGGATTGCAGTAGTACTTGTGTTTCCTCTTCTGATAGGTAGCTAGGGAGTGTTTGGGGTTGATTATGTCTGATACCAATATTGTTGTTTTTTTTAATTGTTTTTATGTAGTGAGAGTACTGTCTCTTGCATATTTTTTAATTTGGAGAGTGTGTTTTCTGTGAGGCGCTCAATAATTTTCAGATCCAGTATTGCTTTGAAAATGTTTTCTATAAGGTTGCTGGATTTTGGCTTCTGGTAACTGGGATCTGACCTCAGGGGGAGGTAGCAGGCTTTCTCAATTTTCTTCCCAATATTTCTTGCTGAATGTGGCGATTGGTTACCGGCATGGACATTGACATGGTTGTACGTTGCGCTGGACTTTGCCTTTCGTTGAGGGATGTTGATGAAGGATTCATCGTGACCTTCGGTGCTAGGCTCATTCGTTCTGAGGAGCGCCTGTTCGGCTCTGTTGCTTTTGTTGGGGAAAGGTTTGACCTCCGTGTGATCGTTGTCTTCTCACATTCCTCTCTCGGAGTTGCATTATTGTGGTGTGCAATTGAACTTGCGCCGGGGCTTTGTTAGTTCCTCGTACGAGTGGAATCATCAACTTTTTCTTTAAGCGTGGAGAAGTATTCATCAAATTTGTTTAGATCCTTGTCCTTTGCTTGAATGACTACCCTACTATTTTTATAGATTGTCATATTCAGAGCGACCAGAAGCTTAACGCAGTATGGTATGTTTTTTATATCTTGTGTGTTCAGTAGTTCGATTATGGTCAAGCGCCTTTTTGCTGGCTTTCTTGTGAAGAATATAAGGTCATTGACCAATATGCACTTTTTTATGTTGAAGTATGGGTCTGAGATCAGTGTCTCTATGTTATTTTGCATTAAGTTGTGCTTAAAAGTCTTAGCTGCATTCATGGAGATGTTGGGAGGGTAAATTATGTTGTAAGAGTTCTTTCATGCTGCTTTTAAGTATCCTGCTATTTTTATTTATTTTTATTTTTTACTTTACTTCCTTCTAGTTGTTCTTATTCTTTTTCTTCTTCTCTTTCCTATAATTATCTCTTGTTATCCTTCCTTCTGTTTTTTTCCTTCTTTATTCTGCTTCTTCCTGTTGAATGATTCTGTAGGCTTGATTGTTCAGATCTTTTGCTTGTTCCAATATGGCTGCCCATTTGCTAACTAATCATATCCTGTTGTGGATAGTCCTAGTTTTGTTTCTGTGACCTTAGCATTAGGTCTTCTTTTCCTTTCTATAGTTTGTTGGCCATTTTGTGCCTTGTTTATCCTAGACGGTGTGGCTTATCTTCAGTGTGTCCAGGTTCGACCATTTTTTCTTCCCGTCGACCCCCGACTCCTTCATTTCTGATTGTTCAGACACCACCACTTTATTTGTATGTTTAGTATCCTTGATTAAAATATCGCTATATTAGTGTGTTAAGTTTCCTTCATTATTGCCCTTTGCTTGTGTATTCATTTCCTTTATTGTTGCCTTTCCTTATTATCCTGCCGAGTGCATACTCTAGTCTTCGGAGTGTTGGACTGGTGGAGGCATGCACTCTTATTATTGTGCTGCCTCTAGATTTCTCCTTGTACCTGGGTCTCGTCTCCTCCTCTTCTTCCCTTTCCTGGGTGGAGAAGTAGCCTGGTAACCTCCTGGGTTCTGCGGGGATTTGCCAAGTCAGCCAGATCTTTCCTCTGCTTTCCTGCTGTGCCGCTCCGTCCTTTCACTGCTGAGACCCTCGGGAACTGGACCGCTTCTCCTCCCTGCGTGGAGGAAAGCCTGCAAGATGCCTGGGCACTGCTGGGGTCTGTGAGTGAGCAACCCTCTATGCTCCTGCCATGCTGCTTACCTCCTCTCTTGCTCTGTGTCTCCTCTCATCCTCCGGAGCAATGCATGATCGCTGCTGGGAGCCTCGGGGACTAGACCACTGAAACTGAGCCACCTTCAGCCACCTACTCTTCCAATGGTCGATCTCATGTCCTCCGTCAGGCGACCCATCGATTATAAGTTGCTCTCTGTGCTCGCCATGGACTTCTAATTGTTTCGCCCGGTGAGTGTGTTGCACCTCGTTAGTCTCCCTCAAATTATACTGCCTTTCTCTGGCTAATTTGGGATTAATACAATTAATTGCTATCCCAAGCCCCGGAACTCCTGGGTAGAGCCTCCATCCGTCGGCCATCTTAGCATCTGTCTAGCATTGACTAGCCCCCTTTCAATTAACCAGTCAGAGCATATCTGGACATTTATGATCCAGATACAGCCAACTTTTTCTGAGCATTAGCCCCATCTTTTCGAACCCTAGCAATACCTTAAGCACTAAGGGGCATATTAGCAAGAACCTCGTTAAAATTATCGCCGTTTTAGCGGCAGGAAACTGCCGCTAAAACGTCACTAATGGGCTTGCTAATATGCGTTATTGAATTCCAATAGAAGCTCAGGTTAGATGTCCTGCACATCTAACCTGGGCGTCTATTGGAATTCTATAACGCATATTAGCAAGCCCATTATCGCCGTTTAAAACAGCGATAATTTTAATGAGGGCTTGCTAATATGCCCCCCATTTCTCAAACTGCTTGAATCTAAGCTGAAAGGATTTACACCAAATTACAAAAATCATGCTTTCTAAATGAAGTTCTAACATTTTGCTAAATTTGCCATGATTTTGTTCAGTCATTTTTTTCTGTAACAGATAGCAATGTTTCCTGCAAGGATTAACATGGGAAAACGCACATTTAGGACCAACCTCTTGTTCTTCAACCCTGCTTGATGGAACAGCGCAAAACATACCATGAAACAGTCACTTTGAATGAACATTTGTATTACAATTTTTTGCAAATTCATGATAGGGCACCACAATTATTAGTGAAACAAAAAATATTCCTCAGATGGAAACTCTGACCTAACTATAAGTTTACTGTGACAAATGCTAATGTGTCGAATGGGATATAGTAAGCAGGGCATGGCAGGAGCACACAAAATAGTTAGCTTGGTAAACTATAATTGGTGAATGTCAGTGTTTTTTATTTGTTATCTTATTTCAACACAAAACTATAATGTTACTTTAACCTCTCTTTATTTTCACTGAATTTCTAGGTTCTTTTTAATGTAAGTTAAGCTCTTACTACCATACCTAATTAAAATGTCCCCTTAATATTTGTTTTCTTAGTTTTTTCAGTACGTTTCTAGGATTTGTTTTCAAATAAAATATGATTTTATTACATTACATATCTACAATGTCACTTTAACCTCTCTCTGTTTTTTGCAATGAATTTCTGCTTTTTTAACCATATTAATCCTTTTTTCTCACTGAGTACCGTGGGTCAGGAATTGTTTTGAAAAATAGTTCTGTTCACTATGAAGGGGTCATTGTTTTTTTACTTTGAGACTAGAGGTCTTCTCACAGGTACAAGAAAGAAATATGTGTTTGTGTTTTATGAGAATTCTGCAGTTCTACGTGTGACACCACATCTTATTGAATCCATTTATATTAGAGGAAGTGTCACCCCATTATTATTATTATTATTATTATTATTATTATTATTATTATTATTAGGATTATTATTATTACTATTACTATTATTATTATTATTATTATTATTATTATTATTATTATTATTATTATTATTATTATTATTAATATTATGTAGTGTTCTATGCACTCCCTGCTCTGTTTTCTTCTGCAATCTGCAACTTTATTTTGGGTTCAACTGCAAAAAGGAAGCAAATGGCCTCTGGGGAAGACCACATGGATCAGAAGAGCACCTGGAAGCACAAGTACAGACCAGAAGAGTATATTGTTTGGCACTTTTATTCCATCCGAGCCACAAGAATCAGTAAAAAAAAGATAAAAAACAAGAAAAGGGGGCATGGAAGAACCACCCTGACCCCCTAGGCCTGCTCAGTGGGTCCCCAAAAATATTTATATTTTTTTAATTCATCCAGAGAAGCGCTGTGTGCGCGAATCCAGTAGAACATTTAAAAAAAAACAAAGTGTGGGCTCCCGCGCTTCATGTTCCTTAAGCCCCCGGGTGGGCCAGGTCCCAATCAAAATTTATGCAGGTGGCCCCCTCAGCCCTGGGGGCCGCCACCTCCCCGGGGTTATGCTCATACTATGCACAGGCATGCCGCCCCCTGCTGCCCCGGGGACCGCAACCTCCCTGGGGCATCTGTAATTATGTGTGGGGGGGTCTCACCGCCCCCAAGCCCTGGGGACCCACACCTCCCTGTTGCTTAAATATAAATTAAGGAAGTGTAGGGCGGGCTGCTGGCCCTTCCCACACTGCCCCAGGGACCATCACCTCCCCGGGGCAAACTTTAGCTATGGGTGGGGGTCCATTGCGGACCTCTGGCCCTGGGGACCACCACCTCCCCGGGGCTTTGCTTGGCCCCCCTCCTGGAGTCCTAGATGGCCCTGGGGACCGCTACCCCCCAGGGCCAGCTCCAGCATTGTCGCGGGGTGCCTACCCCCAAAACATTGCAGGTTGCAATGCAGGGTGGGAGCACAGCTTCTGCCCTGCCATTGCAAACACTGCTTTACTTCATGGAAGCGAGAGCAGAAAACCTGCTCTCTCTTCCATGAAGCAAAGTAGATTTGCTTTAGGGGAAAGGGAGCTGCATGTTTGCAGCTCCCTTTCCCAAAAAGCAATTCCGTCTCCCGCAGGAGGTGGGGAGCCTGCAGGGACAGTGGGAGCATTGGGTCTCTACCGGCGGTCCCCAACGTAAGGCCAGGCCCCGGAGGATGGGCTCACTTTTTTTATTTTCTTTAAATAAGGGCGGGACCTGGGGGATGGGGTCCCGTGGGCCAAAACTTTAAATAGAAAGGGCAGGCCCAGGGAAGGGGGGCCAATCCGCTCCCCTTCCATAGAAAAGGATTTGGGCGGGCCCTTAAAAAAATATAAGTAATGGGGTCCCCGGGGCCAGAATAAGCTTTGGGTGGGAGGCCCTCACTACCATCCCTTTGTATGTTTTACATTTAAAAAAAATGAAAAGTTGATCTGGCCCCGGGGGTGGGGTCCCTGGGGCCCAAAAGGGTCAGGGGAAGGGGCGGCCACATGGCCTCCCTTCCTAAAATACTTGCGGAAGCCCCACCCCCTTTCAGTCTGCAATCTCGTCTCCTGATGTGTTCTATGTTGAGGGATGTCATCCCCTTCTCTACTGAACTCCTACGCAGCACAATTCCTGAGTGCTGATTAGAGGCATAGCCCCCTTTCTCCACCACACTGCAAACGTGACTACCAGTTAAAGAAGCATTCATAATGTAATTGGTTCTCGCATTTGCAAGAGTTAGAGCTATTGGCATTGTAAATGTAAAAGTTTTTTACTGATGTTTTTTAGAGTGGAGTGGATGTACGTTGTGTGTAGTGGAATTATGTGGTATATTGTGCAGTGAAATTATGTGAATAGAGAGTATGTGGTATTTAGTGTATACGAATTATGTGGAGTGGGATTATGGTTATTTAGAGTAATTATGTGGCCTATGTTGTGGAGTGGTAACCTCAGGTTTAGTCTTCCTCATTTCCAAAGAAGCTAAACTATGAACTCAATAAGACAAAAAAAGAAGGAAACATTGAGGAGCACTTCTGGACCTAGTCAGAGGTATGAGCAGGGCAACTGGAATTATGCAAATGTTTGGCTGCACTGACCTTTGCACACTTATACATTTTCCGCATTAGCCACATAATCCATCACCTGCTGCTTTATCTGCAGATTTGAATATAAAAGCCTTGTTTCTAGCTCAAACATTACCAAAAATGCAGCAACAAGTGTTACAGCATGGTAGAAGGTACTTTGCAAACCTAGAATGGTCACCTGTTACTTATTACTAAATGTGGGTGTTAAATTGGTACTAATGGTGAGCAAGCCACTCTTGCTTCTTTCTGCGCCTCTCTTGACTTTTTCTACATTTCTGTGGCTTCTTTCTGCACCTTTCTTTTTTTCTGTACTTTTCTTGCCTCTTTCGGCAAATCTCTTCTACTTTCTGCACCTCTTTTGCCTCTTTCTGCACCTCTGTTGCCTCTTTCTGTACCTCACGTCCTTCTTTGTGTACCTCTCTTGCCTCTTTCTGTACCCCTCTCCCCTCATTCTGCAACCCTCCTACCTCTTTCTGCACCTCTGTTCTTTCTTTCTGCACTCCTCTTGCTTCTTTTTGCACCCATCTTGCCTCTTTCTCCACCCCTCTTCCCACTTTATGCATCTCTGTTGCTACTTTCTGCACTTCTCTTGTCTCTTTCTCCACACCTCTTCCCCCTTTCTGAACCTCTGTTGCTTCTTTGTGCACCTCTTGCTTCTTTTTGCACCCTTCATGCCTCTTTCACATCCTTCTTCCCACACCCCTCTTGCCTCTTTCTGCACCTCTGTTCCTTCTTTCTGTACTTCTTTCGTTTCTTTCTGCACCTCTCACTTCTTTCTGAACCCCTTTTGCCTTGTTCTGTACCCCTCTTCCCACTTTCTGCACCACTCCTGCCTCTTTCTGCACCTTTGTTTCTTCTTTGTGCACTTCTTTTGTTTCTTTCTGCAGCTCACTTAACTTCTTTCTTCACCTCCTTGCCTCTTTCTCCACCCATCCACCCTAGTTCTGCACCCCTGTTGCCTCTTTCAGCACCTCTGTTCTTTCTTTCTGCACTTCTTTTGTTTCTTTCTGCATATCTTTTCCTTCTTTCTGTACCCCACATGCTTCTTTCTGCATCACTTTTCACTCTTTTTGCACCCCTCTTGCTTCTTTCTTCACTCCTGTTGCTTCTTTCTGCACCTCTGTTCCTTTTTTCTGCATTTCTTTTATTTCTTTCTGCACCTCTCACAACTTTCTGCACCACATTTTCCTCTTTCTGCACCCCTCTTTCCTGTTTCTGCATCTCTATTCCTTCTTTCTGCATTTATTTTTTTTCTTTCTGCAGCTCTCATGCTTCTTTCTGTACCCTGTTGTCTCTTTTTCCACACCTCTTCCCTCTTTTTGCACCACTCTTGCCTCTTTCTGCACCTCTGTTGCTTCTTTCTGCACTCCACTTGCTTCTTTCTGCACTCCACTTGCTTCTTTCTACACCTCTCTGTCTTCTTTCTACACAACTTGTGCTTCTTTCTGCACCCCTCTTTTCTCTTTCTGCACCCGTCTTGCCTCTTTCTTCACCTCTGTTCCTTCTTTGTGCACTTCTTCTGTTTCTTTCTGCAGCTCTCTTCCTTCTTTCTGCACCTCCTTGCCTCTTTCTCCACCCATCCACCCTAGTTCTGCACCCCTTTTTCCCCTTTCTGCATCTCTGTTCTTTTTTCTGTACATCTTTTCTTTCTTTCTGTACATCTGTTGCTTCTTTCTGCACCCCTCTTGCCTCTTTCTGCACCCCTTCTCCCTCTTTTTGCACCAATCTTGCCTCTTTCTGCACCTCTGTTGCTTCTTTCTGCACTCAACTTCCTTCTTTCTACACCTCTCTTGCTTCTCCCTACACCACATGTGCTTCTTTCTGCACCCCTCTTCCCACTTTCTGCACCCATATTGCCTCTTTCTAGACCCTTGTTCCTTCTTTGTGCACTTTTTCTGTTTCTTTCCGCAGCTCTCTTCCTTCTTTATGCACCTCCTTGCCTCTCTCTCCACCCATCCACCCTAGTTCTGCAACCCTGTTGCCTCTTTCTGTACCTCTGTTCTTTCTTTTTGCACTTCTTTTGTTTCTTTCTGCACATCTTATGCTTCATTCTGTACCCCACATGCCTCTTTCTGCACCACTATTCACTCTTTTTGCACCCCTCTTGCTTCTTTCTTCACCTCTGTTGCTTCTTTCTACGCCTCTGTTCCTTTATTCTGCATTTCTTTTGTTTCTTTCTGCACCTCTCACTTCTTCCTGCACCGCAATTGCCTCTTTCTGCATCCCTTTTGCCCCTTTCTGCACCTCTGTTCCTTCTTTCTGCACTTCTTTTGTTTCTTTCTGCAGCTCTCATGCTTCTTTCTGTACCCTGTTGCCTCTTTTTCCACGCCTCTTCACTCTTTATGCACCCCTTTTGCCCCTTTCTGCACCTCTGCTCCTTCTTTCTGTACTTCTTTTCTTTCTTTCAGTATATCTGTTGCTTCTTTCTGCACCCTCTTGCCCATAAATAAATGGGGGACAGGCCCCCCTCTTCGGGCCGATTTTTTCCCGATGGACCCTATCATCGGTGGCCTGGCCATGTCTCCTGGGCACACTGTGTGCTGCATGGGGATCCTCAATACCCCCCTTGGTTCCAGCTGGCTCCCTGCCTCCTGTGGGAGCCGACATTGCAGCTGCAAGGAGAGAGCTGATGGAAAAGCAGCTCCTTCTGTGCTGGAGCAATCATTTTTTCTCTTTCACTGCCTGCATGTCTGCAGGCAGGGAAAGAGATGAAACATCAACTTCCAGGAGTAGGGAACACTTTGACAGCTCCCACACATTTGAACCAGAGTCTTTACATTGCTTGGCTTGAGCTGTAAAATCTCCTGCCAAAAAACAGCACACAGCTTTCGTGGGTACCCTGGGACACAGCAGGATCTGGTCCTGGAGGTTGGTGCTCTCCAGGCCCATGTATGACTCCAGGAGGGTATAAATTTAGATCTTCTAATAGGGAAGTATACTCGTGCTAAGCAGGGTTCGCTCTTTCTCTGCTTCGCTGACCTAAGCAGCGCGCTTGATTTTGTTGACCACGCGCTGCTCTGGTCAACCCTACTAGATCAAGGTGCCCCGCCAGGGATTAATTATTTTTTGGCCAGATTATATTCTAAATTATCTGCACGCATAAGGTATGGCCAAGGGGGGGAATGCTCGGACCATATTAGTGTTAATTAGGCATTAGACAGGGCTGTGTCCTCGCGCCCCTACTTTTTTCCCTTTTTATTAATGTAATAGATTCTGTACTTTGGCAGGTTAATTCAGATGCCCCGCTGGTAGATGGCCAGGCTGTACTCATTCTACTTTATGCCGATGATTCGGTGCTTTTATCCAGAACCCCTTGTGGCCTACAGAGATTGATGGACAAGTTTGCGGGTTTTATTAAAGGAAAAAACGTAAAATTAACAATACCAAAACATTCATCATGCCCTGTGGAAAAAAATGAGGAAGCTGAAAACTTTCAATATAGAGGGTCAAAAAATAGAAATAGTAAACAAATGCTGTTATTTGGGTATAACATTTAGCAGCAACGGTATATGGTCACAAGAGATATCCAACGTAAAAGCCAAGATGTCTAAAAGGGCCCATGGAGTTTTTAAGTTTGCGAATAAGCTTGGCGACCGTCGTATATATGATATGTTACACATATATCACTGTAGATGCGTTGCAATTGCGCTCTACGGATCCGGTGTTTGGGGATACTGTCGTCATGGGGATCTGCAAATTGAAGAAAACAGTTTCTTAAAAAAATTGTTATGTTTGCCTATATCAGCTCCCACCGTGTTAATACACCAGGAATTGGGCCTGGAGTTTTTATCTGATTTAATTTACTTAAGATCACTGTTGGTGTGGAGAGCAATTTGGCATAAGAAAGAAACTAGCTTCACCAGGTGTATTATTAGGGATTGCCTCCGCCTCCACAAAAGTTCACTGATCCCTTGGATCAATTATGTTGTGACAACTGCCAGGGACCTATTTGACTTTAATCTCATGGAGGATCCGGAAAGTTTTTCTGATATCCCTGACAAAGAGCTTAAGTGCTCTTACTTACATAAGAAAGGTCTAGTGCGTTGAGACGCTACTATGCTATTATCTAACCTCAGTACTGCTACTCCAATAGGGGCTCATTTGGCTTTCCTAAATATTTAAAGGTAGTCTCCAGACCATCACACCGATTTGTTCTTATTAGATTAAGATTTGATTTGGAATTGTTCACCATTTGGTGGTGTTTCCTCTATACCTTGCCCTTGTGACGGGGTCACCAAACAGAGCACTATTCACTTTTTGTTCCTATGTGATCTCTATAAGCATCTTCGTATTGTCTACTTAAAAAAAACCCTATCATTAAAAAGAGCAATTACAACTGTAAAATCGGTTATGAGGCTGTTGTTTTCCTTAGATGATCCCGATATTTGCTGTTTTACAGCTATGTATCTCCTGAAAATCTATGGCTGCTAGGAAAAGTATGGTTTTTTAAACATTTTTGTATTTTTTATACCATCGAGCTGTACTAAGTTTGTATCCGTTTTCATTCCTTTTTAACCCTCAATTTTTATCGATTAACTCTGTTAAACTTTTATGGCACAATTATATCAGAGCTTATTAATATGATTGAATTTGTACATATTCTGTATGCTTTTATGATTGTTTTTTTCTTAAATAATCAAAGAAAGCTTTGAAACTGAACTGACTCCAGGAGGGGCTATGTGGCCCCCTCTTTTTTTGTTCACAGTCTGCCCTGGAGAGGTGGTGGTGCCTGGGCACTATTAGGCCAAGGATGGGGCAACCCCTCTCCCATTTAAAAAAAAAAAAATAATCCTGGTGAGGTGGTTGCCGCCAGGGCTTGGGGGTCCACATGGCTCCCCATCAATGTTTGTTTACTCCTAGGAAGGTGGTGGTCCTCTAGGCTCTGGGGATCCTTGCGGTCCCCACTGGAATGTTTGTTAAGCCCCAGGGAGGTGGTGGTCTCAGTGGCTTATAAATCCTCAGGAGGGGAGTGCACTGTACCCCCCTCCATTTTGTGAAATGAAATCCCAGGGAGGCGGTAGTCCCCAGGGCTCCAAGAGCCTAAGGAGGGTAGTTCTGTGTACCCCCTCTTTTACAAAAAAGTAATTCTACCGGGAGTTGGCCCAACCAGGGGCTCTATTCAGAACACACAAGGGAGCTCACTCTTGTTTTTTTTTATTTTTGCTGCAAATTTGCGTCAAACCCTTTTAAATAAAATATTTTTTTGCCCTGCTGGGGTCCCTCTGGGACTGAACAGATTTACATTGGATAACTAAAAGAAGCTGTGATCTACCTACCTGATAAATTTGCTGTAATTCCGTCCAGCAGTTCTGGCTTTAGTTGTGTTCAAAGCTCCTACTGAAATTAACGTGGGAAGCACACTTTATTTGACTTCCCCATTTTTCTCATCCCCTGTTTGACATAGCAACCCAAACTTTCCATGGCCAACAAGAATTACAGGTGTACTTTTTTGGGAAAATGTTGTGAAAATTGGCCATATGGTGCTAAAGATATCGGCAAGTCAAAAAATCATTTTCTATTGAAACATGGACCTACTAGCGACTGTGCCTAAAAAAAAATATATATATATATATATATATATATACACACACATATATACACACAAACACATATATATATATATATATATATATATATATATATATATATATATATATATATATATATATATATATATATATATATATATATATATATATATATATATATATATATATATATATATATATATATATATATATATATATATATATATATATATATATATATATATATATACAGTTCACATCCTTTGAAAAACCGGGACCCTCGGACTGCGGTGCACACCAGGGTCAAAGGCACCCTGTATGTATAACGTTTCACCACACGCTGACAAGCGTGAAAATGCACTCGAAATCCAGTCAATATTCACCATCCAATTATACCATCCAACAAGGTTCGTGGGTATATATTTTATTCCAGCATGGAACACAGTTCATGGAACTAACCCCCAACGCGTTTCAGCGACAACTCGCCTTGGTCACGGGTGAGTAGTGTTAGGAAAGTAAACATTAAATAAAGTTTTCAAACCTTTGTGTATAAACATAAACAAAGGACAATGTGCATAAAGTAAAACACAGCGGGCATCTTGGCATGGTCAAGTACAAATGATAATGTGCCAAATTAAGAGACATAGCCATTCGACTGTCTAACTCTTGCAATAATATATGTTGTCACCTGTTGCAAAATATCAACAATTTTAAACAGTGTGTCGAATACACACACCATAATAAATCATACATTACTTGGATGGTGAATATTGAATGCCTAAGGAATGAGCGACTCCTCCCTATGGACACAATGCCATACTGCACACAACAGTATAATCCATAGGTGTCATACTCCTTAAGAGAGTTAAAGAGAGAAACAAAAAATATCGTTTGATTTCAGATTTCTTACACCAGGAAGGAGAAAAGTGCTAAGCAAAAACTCAGGCACTGAATTCCTGACAAAGCTTACAGTGCTGGAAGCAAACATCAAGGCCAAAAAAGATCAAAGGCTTCAAAAGCTACAAAAAATAAGGGAAGAAATTAAATATGTTACATTCTCAAGCTGTGAGTGTCTTCCTTTTGTATGAAAAAGTAGGAAATGGCATCCCAGGAAAAGACCCAAACTCATTATAAATGTGGGCGCCTTTAATACAGTTCTGTGATCAATCCACCATCTCAGGACGGAATGGATATAAGGGCCAGATGTACATAGAATTTAGTTTGTGATTTCCTAAGAGCAAAGTTTTGTGAATCGCTGTTAGGAAATCACAAACAGCCATGTACAAGAGTGTGTTTTACACTGTTTGCGATTCTGAATGGGTCGCAAGGGATCTGCCTCATTAATATTCATGAGGCGGGTCACTCCCTGCTCTTAAAAAATGTTAGCACCACATTCACAAAAGAGAAGGGGTCCCTTGGGGACCCCTTCCCGTTTGTAAATGGGGAACTTGAAGTTGGTGGTAGCAGCGAATGTTTTGCTACCGCATTCCCAATCATAAAACCTTCCTACATACCACTGTGACACGCTATTCGGAAGGGACGCCTTTGGCACACCCCTTCCTAATAAGGACTCGCAAACCCAATTTGTGAATTGCAATAACTTTAAAAAACGTAAATATAGGGTTGTACATTTAAAAATGCTTTTTTTCAGGTCGCATTTATGAGCTGAAAAAAGCTTCGGACATTGGCCATTAATCTTAGCCATTTCCATTTTCAGAAAGTCATGACATCCATTTGGTGATCAAATAAGAAGTTTAAGTTCCACATCCTCCTAACCATGGCGACTTCAAGGATCCAGCCACCACCTTCATGGGTGGTGCCCCACATTGCTTGCAAAGCACCTCTCCTGGTGACCATGAGCACTGAGACCCCCAACGGCGTTGTGAGCATACATTGAGTGTGAATGTTTCTGAGATACACAGACCTGCAGTGCAAAGAGCCCTCTTTCACTTCTTGGGCATGTTAGCGCAGAAATCTCACTGTAATCTCTCTTTGTAAATTTGTAAATGTGGCACCATTACCACCTTTAATTATCATTACCCTAGTTTCTGCTTTTATCTATTCTCAAAGTGATAAATCTTTGCCACTGTATTATGACCTAAAGTGCTCCTTCATAAACACAGGCAAGTAATCAAATGCAAATACATATTTTAGTCCATAGTAAGAGTTGAGAGTAGTTTTAAAGGGATATATTTTCCAATCAAAATGTAATATTCTCTATCTTCATTCATTAGTCAGATATCAATCGGGTTAAGCAAATTGATAATACAAAAATAAAGTCAATACAGGGCATATCATAATTTGCGAATATAGCGCGTTCCGTAAAGGGAAAAATTCATATTCTAAGAAAGTGAGGGGCAAATGATGTCAGTCAGAACTCATGAGGAGTTCAAGAATAAAACCAAGAGTGAGTTTAGCATGAACCTAAATCAATAATTAATAATTGCAAAATCTCCCATAATGAGAAATAAAGCATAGAGCAAATAAGCCTTGGCAAAGCCTGTTAATTGAAGAATGAAACTTGGGGATTTTAATAAACATCAGAATGGACACATAGACTGCTTCTATAGTGCCCTCTCCTCCTCTGCATCTGAGAATCACCTCTGCTTTGCTCCCATCAAGTCTGCATCTAAGTCTGAAAAAAAACCTGCAAAGATCTGAGATAATCCCGCCAAAGAAATCCTATAACAATCCTCTAGGAACATAGCTCAACAGAATGTTTTGAAACATGTGGTATGATCTTTGTCCTCCATCCAATTGAAATACAGCATTCTTCCAGCAAGACATTGACACCCCTTGACTGTCTGCATACACATCATCAGGCGAGCATGCAAAAGCCTTCTGGTGACACATTTAATTCTTATTGTAAATGACTTTGGGCCATATGTAGGTAAAACCCAATTTGCGAGTTCTTAATAGCGATGTTTACCGAAATTCTATTAAGAACTCCCCCAAAAAAAAAAAACGCTAAAATATAGAGATTTAGTAAAAATCGCTAAAAATAAATACAGATTTCGCATTACCGAATCGGTATTAACGATTTTGCATTACCTAATAGGTACTAGCAAATCCGCTATTTCAAAAAATCGCTAATTAGTGAATCAGCCAATACGGTGCATCCTGATGACCTCACAACCAGGAAGTGGGCTGACACATGCTGTTACACTGAGCCTGAAGCTGTGAGAGAGGCAGGGAGCAGAACCAAACACCCAGGAGCTGCACAGCAACCGCCTTGCAGACACCCAAAACAACCATGGACACAAAGGAGAAGCGAAAGGAGGCCGGTGAGAGGAAGAGAAACACAAATTTAGTGAGAGGGAGTTGGAGGTACTAATTGAGGAGGTTGTGAAGGATCATGACCAGCTCTTCGTCAAAAAATCCCTGCACATTCCTGAATCACAGAAAAGAATAATTTGGCTTGTGATCCAGGAAAAAGTCAATGCTATCAGCGTCACCCAGTGCTCGATAGACGAACTCAAGAGGCGCTGGTACGACCTTTGCAAACGTGCCAAGGAGAGGGTGGCCAACCGGCTCAAATAAGACAACCAGACAGGTGACGAGACATCTACTGCGCCTGTACCAACTCCCTTGAAACAATTGGTGGAGACAACCCTCCAGCCGGAGAGCGTCACTGGCACTGGAGACGCGGACAGCTCTGCCAGAGGAGCCAACAGACAAGGTAAGATGCACGCACAGCATGATGTGCCCCCCTCCCTAACCCCAATCCCCAATGTCCCAGTATGTTTCCCACTCCAGTCCATGATTTGCAGAAAAACAGCAATGCATCATGGGAGATGTAGTCACAATTAACACATAGCATAACAGTTAGTCCACTGAACCCAAATGCATGTCACACACATCGGTAAATTAGCAAGCGGGGGACAGTCAGTTTGATTGGCAGTCAATGAATTTATTGATTAGCTAATGCTGCTAGACAAGTGAGTAAATGGACATCTTGTATCCACAGGTGACCCAGTGTGTCAGGTTGCAGAAGGGGAGACAGTAGAGGGAACCCGGAGAGCCCAACATCCAGGATGAGGAGGCCCTGTCACCTGATGAGGTCACACCACTACCACCACCAACAAGAGCCAGAAGGTATACAGTGGGTAGCCTCCAGGAGATGGAGGGCTCAGAGGAGGAGAGCATGGGAGCCCAACAGTCCATGCAGGAGGAGGCTGAACAGACACCAGGAACACAGTCCGCCATGTAGCGTGGCCACACAGGTGCCTGATGACGCTGACCAAGGACACACAGTGCTGGAGTCCAGTGTTTTTGTAGAGCTGGAGGTGAAGATGCTGAAGGTGCAGCAGCTGCAAGGTAAAACAATGCAGTCAATGCAACGCCAGATGGTAGCCCTTACGAAAACCATGCGGGACATGAAGGAGGGCATATACTGCCTTAACAACACCATGGCTTAGGGCATGCGGGACATGGCAGAGGCTGTTAGACTGTTGTGCAGCAAGATAGATAACGAACGTGGGGCAAGGCGCAGGGACAGACAGAATGAATGGTAACACAAAGGTGATGAACCGACTATGCACTGCCAACTCTGTCCTTAGCAGGCGCTCGGTGGTCATGCAGTTAGAGATGGCCAACTGCAGCCGTGACATCGCAAGGGGGTTGGTCACAGTCACCAGTTCCTTGGAAGCGCTACAGACCAAGCAAATCGCTGCCACAGGATCGGGGGATGGGGGGAAGTGAGGAGGCAACAAGCCGCAGCAATATCACTCCCCCAATACAAGAGTCCAGGTGGCGCAGTGAAAGGCACGGACCTGCCACGGGACAGACCTCTAGGGAGGACAGTGTGCCTAGTGAACGCAGCAGGGCTGCGCGTGGGCGCAGAAAATAATACCAGGCATCACCTGGCATTGAGAGATGGGTGAAGTAATCCATTTGATCAAATGATGGGAATTGGGAATTTGCATGGAGAGTATCTATGCCATGCTGGGGATGTTGAGGCACTGTGAGGCCTTCATGGTGGGGCAGGGTGCTGTCCTATTGCCTGACTGAAGGTCAATAAAACACTCTACCACAATTACATTTACTCGCTTTGTCTCATTACTTACTCAGAAATAGTTGTGTGTGATCTCAGCCCGTCTGTGTCTCCCATCTGGTGCTGCTGCAACACCTGCAGCATTGTGGTGAGGCTGTGGACAATCCTCACCCTTATCCTCTGATTCAGTGATTTCCACGGGTGTTCCCTTCTTTGTGGCCAGGTTATGCAGCATGGCACATGTATCTATTATTTCTCAGCAGATCAGAAGCTGGTACTGCAGTGCACCTCCACTTTTGTGGAGGCAGCGGAACCTGCATTTCAGGAGTCCAAATGTACGCTCCACCACAATCCACATAGATTCATGGGCAACATTAAATCTCCTTTCACTTGGGGTAGATGGGTTGAGGTATGGAGTCAGGATAAATGCAAACACTGCATATGCGCTATCACCTGAGTGTTAACGGAAGAAAGATTATTCACAGTCAGCAATGGATACATCAGAGGTATACATCAGAGTGTGTCACATAGATTTACCTAGCAGGTATCCTTCTCCAAATTCACCACTAGCAAGATGGGTGTCGATCCCCCTGTTCCTGAAGATGTAGGAATCATGCATGCTCCCAGGAAATGTAGCAACGATGTCAGTAATGATGTGAGACGCATCACATATGACCTGTACATTGATTGAATGTGTAGATTTGCGGTTATGGTAGATGTACTCAGTAGCACAGGGGGGGCAGATTGGTATATGTGTGGGAACTGGGCCTACTGATAAAAGTCCATCTTTGTCTTATGCAGTCCCGCCTGTGTGCTGGGGAACCAGATGTTGTGGTGCATTCTTTGCATCATGGCATCCAGGAATGTGTTGAAAAAGCGTGAAAGGCAACTCTGTGAGAGACCACCAGCCACAGCTATTACCCCCTGGTAACTGTAGGATGCTAGTAGGTGCAGGAAACAGAGGACCTGTACATGTGGAGGTATTGCGTGCGCCCTTTGTGCCTGGTGCTCTAGGAGTGGGTGAAGGTCACGTATCAGGTCTAGAATGGTGGTGGGGTGAAACCTGTACCTCTCATGGTTTTCAACCTCTGTCAGTTGGAAAAGTGTGATGCGCAATCTGTACACACGTTCCTGTCGTCTTTAGACCCTCTGTGTGGCAGCTTGCATCTGCATCCGCCTTGCAATGACATAGAGGGACGCCATTGTGTTCACGCAGATGCATTCTGGGGCTGCTTATATGCAGTGCACCTGGTTACCACCTGCTTTGAGTCACTATTAATTTGTGACTCCAAATTAGCGATTTTACAAGAAATCTGTATTTGCGAGTTTCTGAACATTAGTTTGTGACTTGATTTTGAGATTCCTTAATTAGTGACTCGCAAAATAGCGAGTCGGTGTGGCATATTTGCTGAATAAAGAATCGCTAACTGTTTTCCTTTATTTTTAGGGATTCTTTATTTAGCAATTCTGTATTTCTGTCCCTACATGTCGCATAGCCGATTTGCGATCGCAAACGTGGAAATTCGGTGAATTTCGGCGTTTGCGATCGGTATTTGTCTTCCTACATCAGGCCCTTCATCTCTTAACTTTCTGTTAATGCAACATTTTATTTTAACTAAATGGTATAACATAAACTCCAAAAAGAGCTTATTCAAAGTTTCTTTCAGCTCTCTTCACTTTAAAATGCTGTGTTGATTTCAGTGCACTGCACACATGTAAAAACAGTTTGTATAAGCTAAAATTACAGTCTTATAGTGAGGACGAAATCTAAACTAGTCATATTAAAGTCAACTATAAAACAATTGTGCACATTTTACATGATTTGTAGAAGGCGTCTGACTAAGTAAGGCCTCCTGGTTTCATTTTGCAGCACCAAATGTTTGCCTGTCAATTTTTTTAATGCAGTTTTATGTCTGAAGCCCAAGGCAGCTTCTGTCGTTAGTAATGCTTAAATCTATAGGAAATGCTTACACTGTCTCAGGCAGTCTTTATTAAAATCGCAACATGACTCTTTGCCAAGATATGAACAGAAAACAAATTCACACATTTATAACTCTAATGCATAGGTAAGTTTCTGTATTATTAGTTTACTACAGCTTGACTGACTTGACAAAAATCACAAAGTGCCTCAAGGATTTCTTTATAAAATCCCTTTTCAAAAGTTAACAATTGAGGTCATTCTTGTAAACCTTGTTCCTTGCATTTTATCTCTTTGCACAGAACTTCTGCACATGAAAACACAGCACAGTTCCATGTATGGAAGTGTTTCATTTAATTGTAGTGCATGTTACATGCAAGAGAGTCCTGATTGCAGGTAATCAAGGCCACATTCAACATTAGAGAATGCATGTACAGGCACAGAGCCTAGAAACATAGTTCAACTGCAAGAATAGTAATGCTAACAAATGTTTGATTGCCATGTTTTCAGTTTAGGAAGTCCACGTTTTTCTGTCACGGCTGAAACTAAGGTGCCAACAAATGTTGCTCCTGCTTTGGTGCATGAATTATTATTGTGGCTGATGGAGAAGATAACTTTGCAGAGAGTCGTGTTGGAAGGAAGAAGGGAAAGTAGCATCAGCTTCTATCGCTTCCTTATGCTTCTGTAAAGGGACATTGTTTTCAAAATTAGTTTAGCTATGCAAAACCTGAGAAGTGATTCCTCCAAGCATAAGGTACATTAGCAATATAGGTATGCATGGTATTGACACGGTGGCAGGGTTTCACAAATGGACCAGTTGGTAAGGGGAGATACTGAGGGGGTGAATTCTGACTGCTGACCTGATGACAGCATAAGGTGTGAGGGGAAACTCAGAAGTGTGGCTCAATGATTAGAGAGGCAGACCCTGATGCAGAGGTCTAGCCCGGGACCAGGGATCAATTCCCCACCTCGGCGGGTCTTGGGCTCAAAATTCCAAGGACCTGATAATTCTCGCCTCGGTGCCTATTCCAATCATGGAGTCCCACTCTGCAACTCTGGGCAATAGCTTGCTTAATCTCCACAACGGCCCCCACAACGCTAAGGATGCCTGGCCTCCACCTTGGGGGTGCCCAGGAGTGGACGGCTCACAGGGAAAGCCAGGATGGGTTCCACAGCGGTATTTGTACAAGCGCCTTGAGACCCTTGCGGGTGAGTAGTGCGCTATACAAGTATCAATTTACATCGCTTGTCAATATAAATCATAGAGCTCTAATGCAGCCATTTAGGTTGAATGGGTGAAATTATGATAGAATGGGCAGGAAACAGACCACTAAGATAAGGATGTATGATGAAATAGGATTGGGGCCTTCTTAGCCTCTTTCTTCTATTTTGAGTCAGTGGAGGGGTCGATAGGGAGCAACATGTTTGCCCACCCGCGTTTAACATGTGTTGGTCTTCTCATGTTGGAAGGGCACCCACTGATTCTTTGGCCACACCCGGGAGCTTATTCTATCATTGAGGTACATGGGGCCCCAGGGACAGTATAAACCTAGAGCATAATGGTGCTTACATCACCCCCCCCCCCCCCGGCAAGTATTGGTGGACCATAACTACACAGTTGCAACTGCCTGTTGTGTTCTTTGATAAATATTCATGAAAATTTACTAAAAATAGTTCACCCACCTCACACTCCTTCCTAGATAGTTTCAGAGTGAATCGTCAGGTGGGGGTGAGAAAGAGTGGGCCTCAAAACACATTTTCCCCATGCAATTTCCATAAAAAAATGAGATAATACTTGAGAAAAAACAACTGAAAAGAATGACTCGAAATTTGAGAGAATGCTTGATCTTTACCAAGAAAGCCTGTTTTGTGGTTTAGTTTAAACCTAAGTAAGTTGTTTTGAGAGCTTAAGGCTAAAAATTGACAGATATATTGATAGTTGATGTTTTGATATGCTCTGATTGATCAACTAAAAGGAGACTAGTCAATCCTGATTTTCACCTAACTATAGCGTCACTCTAAGATATTATTACCAGTCCTAACTATGCATATGTGCAGTGTCCCTATTTTGCACTGCGACAGGTGCTGCAGCCAGCAGCACCCACTGCAATGCATACTATAGGCATTGCGACCGCCGTGGTGGCAGTGGCATCATTATGCCTAAGTCGGGACCGCCAACAGCCTGTCGGGTGGTCCCGATTCCTGATAGGGTGGTGGGCGTACATGAGGCCGCCCGCCATCCTAATCAGGTCCATTATTGCTATTTTAACCTTTGTTTTGTTCAGCGAATTTCTTAGGTTATTTTAACGTAAAGTAAAATATTCTTTCCAGACCTATTTATAACATCACTTTCACCTTTGCTTTTTTAAGTGAATTTCTAGGGTTTTGAATGAATGATTGAAATTTCATTTATAAAGTGTGCAGCTGGTCTTCCCAGGGCTCGAGCTTGCAAAGTTGAAAAAAATGTAAGGTAAGACATGAAGTTTTTGGGAAGAGTTAGAGGCTTTTTCCATGTACAACTCTCTAAGAGATTTAGGGAGCAAATTCCAGCATTTTGGTGTCAAAAAACCTAATGGACAACACCCCAGCCTCTCCTTATGTATCATAGGGATACATTTTACTCTCCGATTGGGGGAGTGAAGAGTTCTGTTTGAGACATACTGTTTAAATCTCCTCTGTAAATAGAGAGGATCAGAAATGTGAAGAGCTCCATAGGTGATGGTAGGGGCTTTCCAAACATTAGGTAGGAAATTATTACTAGGCCTGGGTTTAAAATTCCGCTCCACTCATGGAGTTTACTGAGGTTTGGCCACTTCGTGTAGAGTGAAGAGCTCTGAAAAACTCCGTGAAGCAGCGCAGAGTTTTTCCTCTTGCCCAGCTCACCAACATTAAGTTGGCGAGCGAGGAAAATCATATGCTAGGCCACCTCCCTGTGAGATTTCTTAACACAGGCACACATGGCAGGTCACTACCGTTCACGTTGAGAAACCTGGTGCTCACTGTAAGGAAGCTGCTCAAGCAGCAGAAAGAAGCAGCACCCTCTTGCGCTGCGTGTGTTGCAGTTCGTGTTGATTTTACAGTGCAAGAAAAACTCCTGGCACTAAAAATCAGTGTGGGCAGCCCGACTTACCGCACTCTGTAGCTTGCGGAACTTCGTGGAGCATGGCAGAGCTTTGTCAGTACTTCGCGGAGTTCTGTGTAGCAGAACTCCACCTAGGCTTATTATTACCACACTTAACTCTAACATCATGTTAACCTTTGGTTTTGTATAGATAGATAGATATACACAGATAGATATTTATTATTTCCAACAAAGTCTGTTTCCTTTAACAGCAAATGGCAGCAAATGGCGGCACTCTAGCAGAGTATGAGCTAAATAATCCTATATTTCAGCGACAAGTTTAATCTGCTACATAATCTGGCATAATGAACAATAATATTCTAATATATACTCCCAGTGGAAAACAAACTTAAGAACTTTTTTTACCTGTCTATAACTCAATTATTTTGCCAAGTGGGCAACATGTTTTCTTCAAATATTTGTGGTGCAACATGTGGGATGTTATCAACAAGTTCTTCCATTCTACCAATAGCCCAGGCCAACTGAAAATGAAAGAGGCAACTCTTCCGAGCCTCTTTCCTTCTTAATTAACATTTACAAAAAAAAGACCAAAGTGAACCTAAAAGGAAGGATTCCATCATCTTTAGTGTGGTGGAATTAGAAACGCTGGGACAGGGTGATGCCACTCCCCACAGGCAGTGGTCATCCTGGGGGTGTAGTGACCCCAGGGGTAAGTAGCCCATTTGTTACTACCCTTCACTCGCCTTAATACCTCTAAATTGAGCATTAAGGTGGCCCTGGACACCTGGAAATCAGATTTGACTACTGGAAACTGAGAAAGAAATAAGAAGAACCGAAGAGATCGAAAACTGAAAACCTGCACTCAAGATTGGCACAAAACGCTCCCAGGCTGCTTGCACTTTGACCATCGCTGGGGCGACTTTGCCAAAAGCTGGACATCCTCACCAAAACCCTTGGAGGACTGCCCAGCACCTCAACAGCCATAAAGCAGAGGAGCTGCTTCCCTGCACCTTCAGGCACTGAAAGCATATGCCCTGTCCACTGATTTGCAGGCTATGGGGCCCACCGAAGGAGCTGCGCAACAGGAGAAGGTCTTCATGCTCCAAGAGGTCCGATCAGTATTTTTTCCAAGTCTGGAGATGCCAGGACCCCCAAGAGCCACCAAGCAACAGTACCCTTGGAACGGGGGCAGTTGCCAGAAGGCTTGTTGAAGGTCCAATCTGGACTCCAACAGCACAAAGACAGACCTACTATTGAGGCACATCAGGATCCACAGGAGCATCACCAAGGGTGGTCCTGCTGTCCTATTTCCCCTCTTTATCAGGTCTCCAAGTCACAGAGTGAGTCTCTGACTGCAGCAACCTGATGCCTCAAAGCACCCCTGTACCCATGCACCACAGTCTGAATACGAGGGAGGCAATTATTCCAACGGGGTCCCCCCAGCCTGAGTTCAAGTAGACCAATGGTGTCCTTGTGTGCCCAAGACACTCAAGACCTGAAACACCCTTTGGGTTCAGTGAGACTGTGCCCCCCTCCAGTCACTTCTTGAAGCCTCTTTCTAACAGGACCACTCTTCTTTGACTAAAACGTGGCACCAGATGCCGAAAAGCATCTCTGCAAACAGACGCCCCAGAGCCGACCGAGGTGACCTGTTGGTGCTGCCTTGAACCTTGCCCCATAGTTGCCTTAAGTCATAAAGAACAGTCCTGTAAGTTGTTGACAAGTAACCACATGCAGTATCTTTTTCTTTCCCAAAAGATAATATTACCGCATTTCCCTCCTCACTTCTTTAATTCCACAAGAAGCTCAACCTGGCTTTTCGATTAATCCCACTAGGCCCTAGGTTTGGCTAGATTCACACCTGCTCAGCACCAGAATGCCCCCCCCTAGTGATATTGCATTCTACAAATCTGCATAACATAACAAAAATTGTCAAGGGTACTGGTATGGCTCAAACGTTAACTGAACTGGCAGTAAGGAATGTCAGGAGGGGACATGTACATTTTATATGTATGTTTAATACATTATTTGCTGTTTACTTTAAACACTTATGTGCCCTACTACTCTAGCCTGTCCCAATACAGATAATATATTACTCTCAAAAGATTTGCTAAAGCTCACCCCTGAACAAAGGGGAAAGCTTGAGGCCCCAACGATCAAGATAGATGTACTTGGTAGCCATCTTCCATGTGAACAGGAATAACGCACTAGTAAGTGATAGGGCTGGTGATAGATATGTATTCAAACGTCTCAGAGTTAGGGGTGGGCAGACTGCTGGATGAATGTGAGGAGGCCGAAGAAGCAATGATTTTGCCGGTCACTATGAGACACTAATGTTTATGTCGAACTTGGATATATCAATAACCAAGTCACACAGTGCAGAGGAGAAAGTCACCTTGTTGTGCTGCACTGTGTGACCGGGAAAGGAATGTGCCGCATTTAGGGCAATACAGTGCAGTCCTGTCTTCTACCCTGCGCTGGTGCTCTTTTGGCTGCCTCGCACCAGCACAGGCATCCTTGCACCATGGTGCAAGTGTGCCTGTGTTGTATGCAGGATTGCTTTTTTGCAGGAAGGGGCACATTCCTGCACAAAAACAATTGTGGGAGGCATATTCCTCTTTCTGTGTATTCTGCAGAATGCAGCACATTTAGAAAGAGGACGAAAGAAGGAGAAATAGAGATATTTTTCCTTGTTACGTCACCCATGGGAAGGTGTAAGATTTTGGGACATTCCCAGGATTACAAGTTCTTGTGAATCAGGGAATGCGTCGAAAACCATGGGCGTTGCGTGGGTGTTCCCCGGGCAGAGTGACTCAATGCAGAAATTTGCGCTGCGTTGAGTTACTCCAGCGTTTTGGAGCCACTGAGAGCCACACAAAGTGGCTTTGAGTGTTGTCAAAAATCTGTTGCAACATTGCATGGTGTAAGAGCGACGCAAACCCTACATTTTTAAGTAAAGCCCTGCGTGACAGACTCTGAAAAGAGATTTTTGACCTGTTACACATCGACCTGTGTTGAATTAGCATTCATCAGAACACCATCTTAAATTTGAGGAGAATATCAAATCATATCTTTTAATATGCACTATTGATGTCAGTCTCTCATTAGACACATTAGAAGAAAACACTGAGAACTGAGTCCAGTGGCGGAGCAAGAGGGGGAAGGGGGGCGTCCCGCCCCGGGCGGGACGGGAAGAGCTGAGCAAGTTATTTCTGATGACTACCACCATCGCCCGCCCCGAGAACAAGTGGTAGCCACCCCAACAATACCCCTGCGCTCTTCTCTGCACACAGCAGAAAAATTAGAGCCTGCCTCAGGTGACAGTAGCTCTAATGTCACTGACTGGGTCAATATAAAAACACTGGGGCTGATTCACGGAACTAACTTAAGACAAAGTCCTAAACTTACTACTTTTGGTATTCACAGAAGTTAGGATTTTGTCTTAAGTGTGTCTTAAAACAGACTTAAGACAGACTTACGACAAAATCCTAACTTAAGTATGTCTTAAGTCTGTCTTAAGCCTGTCTTAAGTTTGTCTTAAGACAAAATCCTAACTTCTGTGAATACCAAAAGTAGTAAGTTTAGGATTTTGTCTTAAATTAGTCCTGTGAATCGGGCCCACTGTCATAATTACAACAAGATCATTATTCTTTTTGCTGCAGTCTTTTTTCTTAGCATTGCTTCTATATAAGATTTTTTCAAGTCATGCATTATGTGAATGCGGAGTGTTTGCATCGCCAGTCCCTCCAGGGCTCAATATGTGTTTTCCCCGCAACATTCCTTAAGGAACTGGATCAGCTACTGATCAATGTAAAGTGGGTGGCGAAATGTGGCAGGATCAATTACCTCTACAGCTCCACATATTTTATTGCACAGTGTTGCACTTTGATAGGAAAACTGAGCTAATACTTAGTGCAAAATAGATGTTACATATGCCTGAATATATAATGAAATGTGAGAATATAACACTGTGTATTTAACTCAGAACATTTTTTTTGCTATGTTATTAAAGATAAGTGAAATTTTGGGCACATACCCCTAGATGCATCAACGTTGTCATTTGCGATTCCTTAATTGCGAAAAATAAGGAATCGCAATTAAGGATTCGCAAATGGCAATGCATCATTAATTTCGCTATTTTTTTGGGATTCGGTAAAAATCGCATTTTTTACCGAATTCCAATAAAATTGCGATTTCCAAATAGCGAATCCGATATTCCCATTCATTCCTATGGGCTGAAATGCCCATAGGAATGAATGGGAATTGCGAATTCGCAATTTCGAATCGGAATGCATCAAAGCCTTTCAAGGGTGGAGAGGGGGGTCCAACGGACCCCCCCCTGCACTCATGAAATGCACTTTTACATGTGAGTTACATACACACATGTCCTAAGGACATGTGTGCCTGTAACGTACACGTTTAAAAAATGCATTTTCATGCGTTTTTAAACATTTTTGCAAATTACCACGAAGTTCAACTTCGTGGTAATTTGCATTTGCAATTTTGGAAATCGCAAATGTTTTGGGGATGATGCATTGCTGTTAAGGAATCGCAAATGTGCGATTCCTTAACAGCAATCGCATTTTTTTGGAACTCGCAAAAAAAGCGATTTCCAAAAAATGCTTGATGCATCCCAGTAACCAATTTAGGAAGTGCAAAAGGCCGATTTATGCGAATCGCACCGTTTGCACTTCCTAAAACGGTTGATGCATCTGGGCAATAAGAACTTAAAAATTTGGAACTAAGATGTTTTTTAAATCTGACAATTTCGAGTATTCTAATTTAAGGAGGACATTTGGCATATCATTTTATATATTTGCTCTTTGTCCATCCTTATCCAATATTAAGTCTCAGATAACTTAGGGGTATATTACCAACAACTAGCGATAATTATCGCTATGTTGGTTTAGCGGCGCTATTTTTATCGCCGAGCTGCGGCGATTTTTATTGCTTAGGAACTTTGCTATTATCAATATTTATCTCCTAAGCGATAAAAATCGGCCGAAATGCATCAATATCGCTGAAAAGTCAGCGATATTCATGCATTACCGAGCTAATGCTTTTAGCCATGTTATTCACCTCCCATTGGATAACATGGCTAAGAACTGCTCAGGGGCAGGTGTTAGCTTTTGGAGATATTCACGCTTAGCGCGAATATCTCCAAAATTTGGTAATAGGAAATAGCGATGTTAGCGACTGTTTCCAGTCCCTAACATCTTGGCACGCCCACTTTGCATGTCATTAGTGATAAATATAACTGACATGCAAAGCAGGCCCAAGATGGTCGCTATCTCCTACTAGCTGTCGCTAACTGGTGTTAGCGACAGCTAGGTAATAGGGAGATAATTTTATCTCCGCTTTCTTGGCTTTTAAAACCAAAAAAGCGGAGATAAACCCCCTTGATAATATGCCCCTAAATTTTTATTAAACAAACTGAAGATTCGGGTACAACTATCTATCCCCTGCAGTCATTCTCCTGGGAGTGACTGAACATGAGAGACCAGTAAGAGGCAGAGAGCTGATATTTATTGTTATGACTGTTTTTCGTCTATGTATTGCTTCAGCCTGGCTAGATAGTAATCCACCAGTGTTCCAGCAGTGGCTAGCCAGGGTATTGGCTGTTTATAACTTAGAGAAGGCAATTTTCCTAAGGAAGGGGCTTCGTAATAAAAGGAAAGGATTGAGGAGCTGGGTCCGTTATGGGATTGGATGGAAGTCAGGCGCAGTTAAGGTCAGGTATGATGCATCTTATTAACATATATCTTCTTTGTTTCTTCCCTTTTATCTCCTTTTTTGGTATTAATTGTATGAATCTGATCGATTGCGCTCTAATTACGGCTTGGCAACAGTGATTAATGTTTTTTCTTTCTTTTGTGTATCCAAAGGTGTATCGAGTGTGGGTGGGAGGGAGGTAGGGTATTTATTTCCCTTTTCAGGGTTAAAAAAATGGTGGTATTTTTGTGTTTTCTATCACGTATTAAGAATTGGTAAATGTCAACAAAAATATTTAATTAAAAAAAATAAAAAAGGAATCAAGAAGTTTTTTAATCTGACAATTTATAGTATTCTAATTTAAGGAGGACGTTTGGCATCTAATGATTATTTAAATCCATTTTATGTACTCATGTAATTGTTTAGAAATTTAAGATTGATTTAAAAATTGTATACTTTTAAACGCGTGTGTGGCAATATTGCCTCAAATCAGATATTAAATAATATTGTCTTGAAATTGAATTGAAACTGTCAGTGTTAAATCAGAAGTAGTAATGCTCCCTCATATTATAGGAGGCTTGGATCTCTATGACTTTGAGGCATATTATATAGCCTCACTGCTACAGCAATTAGTGGGATGGTGCACAGGATACGCCGTAGGAGAAAGTTGAGGAACTGGACAACCTCTTTTTAGCACCTGTAGATGGATGCCCCTTACTTGATTTGGGTAGTGGTAGAGTCAGTGGACAGTTAAAAGACTGTTTAAGAAAAGGCCACATGTGCAGGAGAGTCTGTTACTGGCACCGCCCTCTCTCTGCAAAATGTGAAAGAATTTCCAGGTGTATGTAGATGGCATAGATGCTTGACAATCATGGGCCTGTTAATTTCTTATGTTTGGTAAGATCCTCCTTACAGAGGTACAGCCATACTGCACATATGCTATAGTTTGAAGTTCAGATAGGACAGTGCATAATGTTAGATGTACAAGAATACTGTGAGACGCTGGCAGTGCTTAGTTTGTAAAAGAATAAGTATTGGTGGACAAAGCTTTTTTTCAGAAGAATGCAGATGGTGCTATTGAAGATTGGAGTGCTGAATGCCAAGGCTGTATAGTCTTTATTCCACTTCGTGCCTCTTCCATTGACAGCCAGACACTCATTGCCTTTTAATCTCACTCATGTAGGTTATTTTTCATGCCAGATTTCTTAATTTGTCACTGATCCTCTGACTTTCACAACCTCCTTCTTTACTCCTTTTTGTGCTTCTCTCTTACACTGACTTCAAATCTCTACAGGAACAAAATGTGCTGGCCCCTGGAAAAATGGGTTGGGGTTGGCCCCACATGCAATCCCTAGCTCAAATTAAGACTTCGAGACACATGAATATCATCCTCAGATGACATAAAGTAATATCCTCACTAGATCCAGATACTTTCTGTAAGAAATTGGGTTATTGGTTGACTGAGTGGGGTTTGCAGACCCCATTCAGGCAACAACCACAATCTTTGTAAGGGTGTACCACAAAACTCACTAAATTAACTTGTGCTTAAGCCTCTGGTAGTTTGGCACAAAAGTCTCAGTCAGGCTTAACTTAGAGTCAATATGTACAGTATTTATGTACCACACACACAGTAATAAAGTGAAAAAATTACACAAGAAAAATCCCAAAGAAAGAATGAATGGATGAAAAGAGAGAGATTGTGCAAAGAGAAGAGAGTTTGGCTGTTTTTAGCATTTTGCCGGGGTTGCTTTGGTTCCCCCGTCTGTCCCCTAGAACCTCTGATGGATACAGGATGGAAGAAAGCGCACAACACTTTAAATAGATATCCAGCAATGCCAGATTTAAGCTAATGCAATTTAATTCATTTTACAGAACTTGCCAAACCACTACAATTCCATAGCAAGATATAACTTGAATGCATATATAGATGTATTAGATGTAAAGTAGAAGAGATGACTTGGTAATATTGTGACTTCAGAAAGTGTTGTGTAGTAGTTTCTATGAAGCCTAGAACGTATCTGCTGTGTTTGATGTGATGACTCATGGGAATCATGCTGCATATGGTTGCAGAAACCTAAATTAGATAGCAAGATAAATGAGAAACTGGAATAGGCTGGGGCAGATAAATTATACATGGCCATGGATGAAACTCACAGAAGAATAAGAAGAAACTGCTCCAAATGCTGCTACATCCGTAAGCCAAGAGAGTACCTTGGAGAAGGGGACAGGTGCGGCCAGCACAGATAACTGCAGTGGGGTGGTGAGGAGAGGCAAGGGCAGGGGTGGGGGGAGTATACAGATGTTGGAATAGGATTTATTTATTTATTTTTCCCTATTCTGTTGTCTGTCGACACATTCAAAGTGGGAAAAGTTATAAAGTTTGTCTAAGCATAGTATTTTTTACTGAAATGCCACCCGTCCCGTACAAAATCCTATGTTAGACATAAGGCAGACACCTTTGCACTATGGTGCAAAGGTGTGTGCATGACGCTTTGCAGCCAGATTTTTCCCCTGGGCCTTGGAGAGAGCAGGCTAGTGCCATATCCCAGTAGTTATGGTGTTATCCTGCTCTTTTCCTCTCAAGCAATGCAGTGCCTCAACGTTGGTTGCTGTGGTGCATTGTTTGAGAGTTTTCTAAATCTGGGCCCTAGCCTTCTCTTGGTGCTGGTTAACCATCAAGACATAAAAGCAGAATCTCTTTGAATGTTTTAGGTTAGGGGGCCGCCAGACTTGCACACATAGGATTTGGCGATTTTGACTTGAATTTCAAAAGTTCTGCTATACTGAGACCTCAATTGTGAGACACAAGATGTATCCTTGCATACAGTAACTAGGAAGTTGTGACCAGTGAAGCAGAACTTTGTAAGGATTTTGTTTGAAAGATATCATTTTATTGGTTGTTTAAACATCAGTGGATGGTTTATATCATAACTAAAATCAAACAGGACACTTCACTGATGTCAAAATGGTTGCTGCTTTAGCAGTACCGAAAAAGTAGTGTAGGATTTGCAGATTCGATGCTAGACAAATCTAAGATGGCTGCCACCTTCAAATGAGATTTGTAGTGCTGGACAGTTTCCGCAGCACCTTAGTGGAGCCACTGAACATGTAAACACTAGAAATCATGACATGTATCAAGGCAGGGGTGGTCTGCATCGAGACCACACTTACAAAGGATAACCTGATGCCAATACAAGTGAAACATTCTGACCCAGCTGATCCATCTGCAGTGCCACTGGGGTGAAGACACACTAAAAGGAGACAGAAATCTGTAAATACAGCCAAAAATAACACAGTAGACAAATTTAAGTGAGTCCTGCCCAGGTCAATTGTGTATGATCTGTGGTTTAAACTCAGATCTACAGGTGTTTAATGTAACAAATCTTCATTCAGATTATCAAAAAGGAAATCCACTCCCAATGCAATCTCTCCAATTAGAAATATCTGGACTTTTTAACTAATTCCTTTTTATTCTTTTTATTCCCTGTTCTCTAAAACAATTACCAACTTTCCATGACCATGCATAGAAAAATACATAATCACATTGAATACATCTACTATCACTCCTCCATTTGTTTTACTTTCATCCAGTCCAGCTTTCTAGTTCTATTTTCATACAGATGAATTCTTTTTTAAATATATTCACAATTTCCATCTAAAATTCATGGCATCTAACGTTTTTATCACTATTGAAAGTAGATGGAAAAGGCTAAGTCTTGTAGCTTTCACATGGTTTTATTCTTTTAAATGCTCTGCTTTTCAGAAATAATTTGTTTACAACACACACTGAAAGTACATTTTAGATAGTCTGAACCTATTTGCTGGTAGAACTTTGAAAATGTCAAAACACTGTAAAGCAGTTAGACCATGGATACTCACAAACACTTGCTCTGGGCCCACAAAGTACAGTTTGTGGTGTGCCAGCAGGCTGACGGTAGGGGGTCTGGGTGGGTCATGGAATGAGTAAGAAGGTTCAAAACCATGTTATATAAACAGACAAGCATGTATTTGCAGGTTAATAAATAAACAGCAACTGGTGCTGCTGTCCCCAAGGGGGCTGCATTTAAAGGTCAATTAAAGGATTACTAGCAGATCCACTCTGTTGTGAAGTGCTGCTTGTGTCCATTGCAGGTGTGTCCATTGTAGGTATAGAAAGTCCTCAAAGAAGTGGTGGTTGTCGCCATTGTTAGTGCAGAAGTCCTGGCAAGAAGTATTGGTGCCGCCCAGTGATACTATATCAGTTGAGAGGTGTTCCTAGTTTCCATCAGTAATGCAGTCTACTTAGAAGCAATGGTATTGTCGGACACAGAAAGCTGGTAATGTCCAGTAGTAAAATGACAGCACTGCTAAAGAGTGATGTCATGGCCCATTATTAGGGCAACAATGAGTAAATTCATAGGATCATGAATTACATTTTAGCAGGACTGGAGGGGTGTGCAGGATCGCATAATGTGACTCCATGAACTTTTGTGAAATTTCAAGAAAATAATATAAAGCTATATGAATGGCAGGAAATATGGTTTGCCGGTGTCGAATTAAAATCTTATTCAAGTGCATACCTCACTTAATAGAGTCATGCAAGATACCGCCAGGAGACTGGTTCATGCTTGGAATATCTTGAGGAAGGACAGCTTCTTCTGTTCATACCACTTTCCTGCTAGTGTCTTGCATTACATTTTTTAAATGAGATATGCCCTCACATGAAAATGTCATACATTAAACAAGCAAACTAAATCTAGCACCATTTTCAGATTTTCATTTTCAATGTGCGAATAGCTCAATGTTTTCTCAGACTAGTAGGGAGCAGTGGTTAAATGTTTCTGTAATCTCAAAATCTGAATTGGGGTGGGAACCAACACATTTTCATCAACTCTGACCTAATTCTCTCTTTTATAAAACCTCTAGTTTTCTATTTTGTGCAAACTACACATTTGTTTTAAATCTGAATGTTACAATATAAACTTATATTACAGATGTCAAAAATATTTAACACAAAGTGTGAAACCAAGAAATGCTTCTCCATTAATTAAAACAATTTGTTCTGAATTGCAGTTTCTGGCAGAGGCAAAATTGATTCATTTGTAAAATCACTACAATTTATCAACTATTGTTTTAAAAAAAGGAAGAGAATAATATATTTGTTTTGAAATTGAAGGCGAGTTTGAAGTGGTATGGAATCAAGGACATAAAGTATATGTCAGAGACATTTTCTCCAGATCATCTCTTCACTGTATCCGAGGTATGAAAATCTTACACATAGTTTGCTTCAATTTACTGTTTCGTTGAATCAAGATGATGGATTGGGCAAGGGCAGAAAGGGCATCCGAGATCTCCAAAACACATTCTAACCACCTCATGGGTAAAGATAGTGCAAGACAATGAGCCAGTAAATAGGAAGCACAGACCAATAGGAGGGATCCCACCATTTTGGCTGCACCAAAATGAGAATCCAGGCGGGGTTGACTGAATGCCGACACGTTCTCCTTCATCTGCCGAACATGTCTGCAGAGTGACCTCAGGATGAGTGTGATGGAAGCAATTTCAAGAAGAAGAGGCAAGCAGTATCCAAAAACATTTCCTAATAAGGAAGAAAGTGTCAATGTCTTTCCACCACCAGTGAGAGTAATGTTAGCTGTAAGATTGGCAGATGTTTTCAAATAGGACCATCCATATAAATCCCAGTAGACGGGTGTAACAAAAGCCAGGGAACCTGCCACTAAAATTAGAAGCACCCATGGCATGTCCTTAGAAATTCTCAGTTTTAACCGGAAGAAAAGGCGGTGATTGAAGTCCACAATTTTCACGCAGTAGAAGACACAGAGGCAAGATGTAAGCCAACAGTTTAAGATACTGGTCCATGTTAGAAGCAGAATTATGATGGGATTCATGGAATTTAAATCAAAAATCTCCATTGATGATGCAGAAACAGAAATGTTTCCTACCTCAATACTGTGATAGCAAAAGCATGAGATCCCTTGTACCACTAAGATCCGATCACAAGTGTTCAGGCATCTGCCTTTAGCCATGTCTAGAAGATAAACTGCCACAATGAAGCCACTGGTGAGTAAACCAAACACATCCACTACTGACATGAGAATCACAAAGAAAGTGTTAAGTGCAGGCTCCATTTGCTGTCTTCTGTACAGATCACTTGAAGAAATGAGAAACTGTGCAGATTTCACCAAACGTGATCACTGAATGTCAGGAGCAGAGATGTTTTCGAAACCTCTCCACACCTGCAGCTGCCCCTGGTTCAAGTTACAGCTGCCGTCATCCTTGCCACAGCTTAGGGTTTGTTTAAGGACAGATGCAAATATGATCTTAAGGGCATACCACTCTCTACTCATTTAACACCTGTGCCGTGAATGTAGCATATTTTATATACTTTTTGGAGAGGTGATTCCACATTCCTTTGGAAAATGTGATTTGTTTACCCATAACAGCTTAGGCCTCTCTTTACCAAAGTTTTTTATTTTAGAATTTTGTATATTGCAGCGTTCACCTAAGCATGGTTTATTGGCACTGAACAGGGCCTAATGGTGAGACACAGACAAAAACCCACAGATACAAAGTATTACTTGAAACAATGTAGGGAAGATGAATGTTTTTCCTAAATATCAACAGGTTGGGCTCGGGCTGAAAGATAAAAGCAGAACATTCCAGTGCCTGGCTGCTGCCAAAGAAAAGGCCCTATCAATAACAGCCAGGAATAGGGCCTCAAGCAAATGCAGTAATTGTTGATTAGAGGATCTAAAAAAAATGATTTGGACTGTACCAGGAAAATCTGGTAATTACCGGGGACTATTGTGAGGTGTGCACCATATATGTGCATTTAAACAATGTATGCTGCTTCACAGGAATTCAGTGCCAGGTGGCTTGCAATGGTTCAAGCATGATGAATTGAAGGTATTGGTTATCTGGACTATCTGGGTTACCATAAAAAAATAGGGGCCGATTCACAGAACTAACTTAAGACAAAATCCTAAACTTACTACATTTGGTATTCACAGAAGTTAGGATTGTGTCTTAAATTTGTCTCAAGACAGAATTAAGACAGACTTAAGACAGACTTTAGTTAGGATTTTGTCTTGAGTCTGTCTTAAGTCTGTCTTAAGACAAACTTAAGACAAAATCCTAACTTCTGTGAATACCAAAAGTAGTAAGTTTAGGATTTTGTCTTAAGTTAGTTCGGTGAATCGGGCCCAAAGAGAATGCTCTTCAGAGAAAGGAGTTGAAAAAAGCAGGACTTTATCAGTGATGACGTTTGGTCTGATAAAGCCAATAAACCAGTGATTGCAAAGCCCACATTTTTCACAGTAGGCACTGGTGCAGGTTGAGGACTTCAGAATGTCAGGCCAGAAATCCAGATACCATTTAGACATTCCAATGGATTGAGAGAATCTCCCCATTCAATTTAAGCTGAAACACAGATATCACAACTCAGATTGATTAAGGATTTGTGCTGTTCTTGCATCACATAAGGTGATGCAATGCAGGGTAATTCCTTATTTCAAATTTACAGACCCACACACGTGGTAATTGGCACCACCTTGTGTGGCTTTGTAAAGAAATGTATTGCAACACAGCTGCTTGAGTTGTGTTGTGTTCCATTCTAAGCTGGGAGGCGTTCCATGTATGGGGCATAGGTGGTCCTGTCCACCCACCCATGTATTTGATACAATTTCAGATTTACAAAATTGATAGACCTCAGAAATCGTTACGCCTCCCAGATGTTCTTTTGTCAAGGAGAAAAAAAATGTTCTCCTTGTTATTACCTCTTTCTAAAAATGATGCATTATGGTGAAAGGGTACCTGTGTCAGCACAAGGTAGCACATTGAAAGCCAGGCAAAAGTGAGAAGTGTAACTTTGTAAATATGGAGTATTTCTGCTCTCTTCTTGTCACACAATGCATCACAGTATGTTCCCTTACTGTGCTGCATTGCGTGTGTCGTCCCAGTAATGGACTTTGGTGAGGCAATACTATATCTGGAAGGCAGACTGATGCTCATTGCCTTTTATCCAAACAATAATCTGAGTATCATCAGAATATAAAAATCGCCCAAAACAACAAATTAAGGGATGGAATGCTTGGAATATCCCAAACCATAGTTGTTTGCCCACCATGTCACCTCTGTTTCGACTCAGCTATGTCCAAATCAGTCTTCCCTGCTCCTCACTAAAACAGTCCAGCACAAACTGCTGGGCCAGGTTCTCCCTGAACTGGAACACAAGCAACCTAGGACAGGTCTGGCCCTAGAAAGAACTGCAAGCTCTATGCACAGCTGGGTCGGAAAGCCATCTGGCGACGACAAAGTATATGGTTAGTTTCTGTAAATTCAGCTATCTGCAAATAGACTGCCTTCTCTTGCAGCTTGGCCACGTAAGTCAGATGTCCAGTGGGGGCATACTTTGCAAGATTATCTGGATCTAAAGAGGGTTTCTTCAAAGGAGGCAACACATGCGTGTTTCAAGGTTTCAGGGACAACTCAAGACAATAGGGGCACATTATTAATAGACCTCAGCCAGTCTTGATGAAAGAGTGCAAGGATTATATGCAGCAAATGAGGAAAAGGATCACCAGGAGAGCCTGCAGGCTTACTTTCTAGAACCAGTGAAGAAAAACTAGCAACATCTATGGGTGAAAAAACAAGCATAAGAGTAGTGCACAGAGTTCTGAAGTTAACTTTTTCAGCATAGAAGTGCTGCTATTGTCGTGGGAATCTAAGATCTTCAAAGTCTTACTAAAAAATAATTTGTCAATGATATTACAGGTGACTGACAAGGGCCTGGAAGTGGACTGATGTGCTGGATGAGGCAGTTCATGGTCAAAGAGACATTGAGGAGCAAGAGGATCAGCACCTGAAAGAGAAAAATTATACTACAAATTTAGTATTGCAGCCGGTTCAGATTCAGAGTCAGTAAATGAACTGTAAGAAATTGTGTTATTACTGTAGAGGTTTGAGAGCCCCACTCAAGTAATAAACATAATTACTTCCCGGCCCAGCCTCACCCTACTACTGATGGTTTTCCATCTTTAACGAGGTAGTGTTATTTTCAAACACACACACTGACAGCACTCACTCACTCTGTGCCAACTGTGCAACTATTCACACTTCATGTACTTGACACAAGCACTCATACACCCAGCACAGGCTGTTCTGGCACACGCACTGCACAGCACTACATCTCTCATGTAATGTATTCCTATCAGGCATATGTACACCAAGTACATGTACTAACTACACATGCACTACACGGTACTGCTCCACCCTTTTTTCTGTTTCCTTCCAGAAGCATACAACCAACAGAGAGTCACTACAACTGCTCTATGCAGCACTCCACATCTACCTGATGAAGGCCAAGTGTGAGTTAAGCATACCGTGCGGAACGTTTAAGAAGATGACTGAGCTTGTATGCCTCACTATAGTGGCACAGGGTAAAAAGATTCTGTTCACGATCACTGATCACTGCGCAGTATGCTGCCTCCATCACGCTTGTGCTGCTTCACTCCTGGTGAACGATTCAGAAAAGGGGGTGGGGATGAACAGAGTGTCTGAATTAAGCAGACCACTCTTACCCAGTCCAAAGATCAGGGCTTGATCCATCACCGTTATTTATCTCACTGCCCCATGCCAGCTCAGAACCTGGCTATATGCAAATCAGTCTGTCCCTGGCCCAGTGCATCATGGGAACAGGGCAGACTAAACTACCAAGCCAATTCTTCACCAGAAAGGAGACAAGCTACCGGGGACCGGTTTCTGGCATTTCAGCCGCCTTCGGCCCGGCTTGCTTGAATCCTGATGGAGCAGTGAGAAAGGGACTCATGTCTGAGTATACCCTGCCACACCTATAGTGGTCAAAAACGATTTAGAAAAGGGGGTGGTGATGAACAGAGTGTCTGAATTAAGCAGACCACTCTTACCCAGTCCAAAGATCAGGGCTTGATCCATCACCGTTAATTTAAGTACTGAGCTGGGATGGTGCAGTGAGCTAAAAAACGGTGATGGATCAAGCCCTGATCTTTGGACTGGGTAAGAGTGGTCTGCTTAATTCAGACACTCTGTTCATCACCACCCCCTTTTCTGAATCATTTTTGTCCACCATAAGCGTGGAAGGGTATACTCAGATGTGAGTCCCTAGCTCATTGCACCATCAGGATTCAAGCAAGCCGGGCCGAAGACGGCTGAAATGCCAGAAACCGGTCCCCGGTAGCTTGTTTCCTTCCCAGTATAAGAATTGGCTTGGTAGTTTGGTCTGCCCTGTTCCCATGATGCACTGGGCCAGGGTCAGACTAATTTGCATATAGCCAAGTTCTGAGCTGGGATGGTGCAGTGAGCTAAAAAACGGTGATGGATCAAGCCCTGATCTTTGGACTGGGTAAGAGTGGTCTGCTTAATTCAGACACTCTGTTCATCACCACCGCCTTTTCTGAATCATTTTTGTCAACCATAAGCGTGGAAGGGTATACTCAGATGTGAGTCCCTAGCTCATTGCACCATCAGGATTCAAGCAAGCAGGGCCGAAGATGGCTGAAATGCCAGAAACCGGTCCCCGGTAGCTTGTTTCCTTCCCAGTATAAGAATTGGCTTGGTAGTTTGGTCTGCCCTGTTCCCATGATGCACTGGGCCAGGGTCAGACTAATTTGCATATAGCCAAGTTCTGAGCTGGGATGGTGCAGTGAGCTAAAAAACGGTGATGGATCAAGCCCTGATCTTTGGACTGGGTAAGAGTGGTCTGCTTAATTCAGACACTTTGTTCATCACCACCCCCTTTTCTGAATCATTTTTGTCCACCATAAGCGTGGAAGGGTATACTCAGATGTGAGTCCCTAGCTCATTGCACCATCAGGATTCAAGCAATCCGGGCCGAAGACGGCTGAAATGCCAGAAACCGGTCCCCGGTAGCTTGTTTCCTTCCCAGTATAAGAATTGGCTTGGTAGTTTGGTCTGCCCTGTTCCCATGATGCACTGGGCCAGGGTCAGACTAATTTGCATATAGCCAAGTTCTGAGCTGGGATGGTGCAGTGAGCTAAAAAACGGTGATGGATCAAGCCCTGATCTTTGGACTGGGTAAGAGTGGTCTGCTTAATTCAGACACTCTGTTCATCACCACCCCCTTTTCTGAATCATTTTTGTCCACCATAAGCGTGGAAGGGTATACTCAGATGTGAGTCCCTAGCTCATTGCACCATCAGGATTCAAGCAAGCCGGGCCGAAGACGGCTGAAATGCCAGAAACCGGTCCCCGGTAGCTTGTTTCCTTCCCAGTATAAGAATTGGCTTGGTAGTTTGGTCTGCCCTGTTCCCATGATGCACTGGGCCAGGGTCAGACTAATTTGCATATAGCCAAGTTCTGAGCTGGAATGGTGCAGTGAGCTAAAAAAACGGTGATGGATCAAGCCCTGATCTTTGGACTGGGTAAGAGTGGTCTGCTTAATTCAGACACTCTGTTCATCACCACCGCCTTTTCTGAATCATTTTTGTCAACCATAAGCGTGGAAGGGTATACTCAGATGTGAGTCCCTAGCTCATTGCACCATCAGGATTCAAGCAAGCAGGGCCGAAGATGGCTGAAATGCCAGAAACCGGTCCCCGGTAGCTTGTTTCCTTCCCAGTATAAGAATTGGCTTGGTAGTTTGGTCTGCCCTGTTCCCATGATGCACTGGGCCAGGGTCAGACTAATTTGCATATAGCCAAGTTCTGAGCTGGGATGGTGCAGTGAGCTAAAAAACGGTGATGGATCAAGCCCTGATCTTTGGACTGGGTAAGAGTGGTCTGCTTAATTCAGACACTTTGTTCATCACCACCCCCTTTTCTGAATCATTTTTGTCCACCATAAGCGTGGAAGGGTATACTCAGATGTGAGTCCCTAGCTCATTGCACCATCAGGATTCAAGCAATCCGGGCCGAAGACGGCTGAAATGCCAGAAACCGGTCCCCGGTAGCTTGTTTCCTTCCCAGTATAAGAATTGGCTTGGTAGTTTGGTCTGCCCTGTTCCCATGATGCACTGGGCCAGGGTCAGACTAATTTGCATATAGCCAAGTTCTGAGCTGGGATGGTGCAGTGAGCTAAAAAACGGTGATGGATCAAGCCCTGATCTTTGGACTGGGTAAGAGTGGTCTGCTTAATTCAGACACTCTGTTCATCACCACCCCCTTTTCTGAATCATTTTTGTCCACCATAAGCGTGGAAGGGTATACTCAGATGTGAGTCCCTAGCTCATTGCACCATCAGGATTCAAGCAAGCCGGGCCGAAGACGGCTGAAATGCCAGAAACCGGTCCCCGGTAGCTTGTTTCCTTCCCAGTATAAGAATTGGCTTGGTAGTTTGGTCTGCCCTGTTCCCATGATGCACTGGGCCAGGGTCAGACTAATTTGCATATAGCCAAGTTCTGAGCTGGAATGGTGCAGTGAGCTAAAAAAACGGTGATGGATCAAGCCCTGATCTTTGGACTGGGTAAGAGTGGTCTGCTTAATTCAGACACTCTGTTCATCACCACCCCCTTTTCTGAATCACTCCTGGTGAAGGCTGCATGTGACTGGCTGAAATGCTTGTAGATACCTTATTGACGCTTGACAAGTTGAGGGGATATGCAAATCCTTTGCATCAGGCTAGAGTGAGAGGCCTAATAAGAGAGACAAACCTGAAGACAAAAGCGAGAATGGGAGACAGCATTTTTAGAATGATGGTTCAGGAAGATGACACACTGGTTCCCATGGTTCCCACTGGACCCCGTCCACTATTGACTCCAGGCTTTCACTCCACACATTAAAAGAAAACACTGAGAACTGGGTTGATGTGAAAAACAAAACCAGTCAAAATTACAGGTATGCCCTCATTCTTTTTGCTGCAGAGTATTTTTCAGCATGTTTCTGTATGAGATTATTGTAGTCAGCTATCTCTGGAATGTGGAGTGTTGACTACATGGTTTCTTGATTCGATATTGATAAAGCATTTAATATGGTCATTCAGTGATCTATGCAGACATATAGTATGTGGATCCCACTTCAAGGGTTCAGAGGTGGAAGAAAGCTGTTAGCACTAGCAAAGGATCCATTGGCCATTAGTCTCTGACAGAACCTAACTCAATGCGGTCTAAGTGTGGAGGAGAAAAGACGTTTTGTTGTCCACTTATGTAAATTACATATTAGTCTGCTGATGAATTCCTGTGCATTGTGTACCTGTCCTATCTGAGGAACTAGATAAATTCAGTGACACAGGGTTATGAAACAAGTCCAAAAGACCCATACTTTTCCAAGGGTAAGTGTGATGTGAGTAGTGGATGCAGCTTCTGCCCATCCCAAAACTGGACAAAAGGCAGATAATTTCAGGAACTTCGAAACTGAAATTGATCTTCAGACCGCAGTTGGGTAAAATGGACTCAGGGGCTTATTTATTAGCCTATTTATGAGAGCCCTGCATGACTTTTGCAAGGACGTTCAGTATAAAAAAAACTTCCATATATGGGGATTACCAAGCCCATTTGAGCTCATCCCAAGGCATCCACTAAGAAGCAAATTTGAAAAGGGGAGTGCACTGAGATGTTCAATTTATTGGAGAGAAAAGTAAGGGTCAAGGAAGGGTCAAAAGAAGCAGAGTATGAATTGTGGCGTGGCCAAGGGTGCCGGTTAGTAAAAAAAACTGGATGGCTGATTTCCTGATATATGCTAGCGTATACTACAAGAGATTTCCTGAGTGATGTGTGGCATTTTTCAAGGATATAGATTTAGTAAGGAAGTCCCAGATCACCTTCAGTGGTTGGATATATGTGAGGTATGATGAAGAACTTTGAGCCCGAGTAGCAGGTACACCAATGGTGTATGGGGATGAGTGGACAACAAATTGTTTCTGCAAACAATGATGCCAGCACCTACACCAAACACAGCGAGTAGTTGGCTGGTGATTTTCAAGCCCTTTCCTGACTGTCCCACTCAGAGATGGGTGTAGTCAGGGTGGTGAGGGAGGGCAAACAACATATGTGCATGTTGGGCATATAACAATGACACATGCCAGAGAGAATACTATTATTTTAGGCATGAATATTCCCAATGCAGTGGAAAACATTCAGTCTTGCAATGTGGACCTCAGGGAGGCTTGGAATCAATGAGTGGACAAGTGGGGCAATGGCAGCGCAACAGAGGCAGAGGGAGGGGAGGTCAGAACCACATGGGAAAAGTCTTGTACACCACTTAAGGGTGACAAGATGAGGTTTTGGTTGACCCAGGGAGAGAGACTGTGTAATTCGGAATTCTTGTTAGATGTTTTTGACAATGGTTTCAGGTTTGGCTATGAAGGTTTAAGAGAAATTCACTGGTTTGAGAATTTGCATTCCGTCCAGGAGCAAGAGGAGATGGCAAAAGAAGTGTGTGAAGGAAGGATGGATGGCCCTTTTCTTGATTGCCCGCTGGCACATTTGCTTATATCCCTGTGATGGGTTGGGTAAAGGGGGTTCCTGGTCATGAAACAAGTCCACTCCAATATGGCATAAAGTAGGTTTTATTTTACAATATATTCTCCTTTTCACATACGCCAGGGTAAATGCAGCAACTTAGGTGTTTCAAATGAAAGAAAATAGGTCTTCAGAACAAGTCTTATAACTTTGCTCTTCCTTGTTTCAGTCTTTTGAGGGGAGGGATCTCTTCCCTCGCTCGGCCTAGGACTGTAGACGGATGTACCATGTTACTCCGCATACTTTTACTCCGCATACCGTTACAACGCGACTTTTACAACGCATACCATTACAACGCATAGCGCTTTGGGGTGCTGGATAGTGGTAAGTATAATTTACTATTCTAACTCCAGTCCCCGTGGACCCTAGGGAAGGTGTTGGATAGTAAATTATACTTATCCCCTATCCTAGAGCGCCCCCCAGCGCAATGCGTTGTAATGGTATGCGGAGTAAAAGTCGCGTTGTAATGGTAGTGCGGAGTAAAAGATGCGTTGTAACGGGTGTATACCGTTGTAGACGGGTCCCAACTATCTCTCTTGGGTTAGGTTTCACACTCTACCGACCCTCAGGAAAATGCAACGTCGTGCATTGTTGAAAACCAGAAAGAGAAGAGACAAACAAAAACAACGGTCAGTCTTCCGTTTCTTTTGTGCTTGTCTAATTAAGGGAAGGGGGTGAAGACACAATAGTGCAAGCTTTATCACACTCTAAAAGGTATGGGTGTGCTCGTGAAGATGGGGCTTTCAGAGGGTGTGCGGCTCACCAGTTGGTATAAGCCTGAGACACCCAGCAGTCACACGTCCTACCCCCCTCTCCTCCCTATTCAGCCCGACACATGGCTGCATACCTGGGAAAGCCACACTCCTCCGGGAGTGTGGCTGGACGGAAAACGGGAATAGTGGCCTCCAGGCAGTTCCTCGGGTCTTCGGTCCTTGTCTTTCTCAGGCGTAAACCAGGCACTCAAGGTTCTCTTCTCTTCTTCCTCGTGGTCAGCTCTTGGTCGTCCCGTCGCGTCTTCCGGGTCGGAAACCCTTCTTGGCCTTCCTCCATCTCTTTCATTGGTCACGGCCCTTCCGATTGGTGGGATCCACCTGATGTCATCGAAGGAGGCGTGGCATCCCTCCGAGCTCATTTCCTTAAAGGAATATGCTCCTGTGTTCGGGGACTCCTCAAACCACACCGTGTTTGCACCGCGACTCCAATTCTCGGGCTGAAACGAAACAATGTTATGACCCTGAGGAGGTGAAGTCCACCAATCTTTGGTCTGTCGGTCTCTGTGGGCTTTTCCAACACGGAGGGGGTGCCTGACCAGTTACAATCCCCAATTAGAGTTGCTCATAAAAAAAAGCCAGGAGAATTCCGGTTGATTCAAAATTTGCCCTGGTCAGAAGGTCATGCAATTAATGACTTCATTCTAGAGGAGAGGGGTAGGGTGCACTACACGTCAGAGGATTTGGCAATTGCATTGCTCAATAAAGAAGGGCCTGCTGGCTTAATGGCAAAATGTGATATTATGTTAACATGCAGATTGCTGGCGGTTCATCCGGATGACCTTGAGCTACTGGGATTACTGTTTGCAGACTACATACTTGTTAGCATGGTGTTGCCAATGGACTGTTTAATTTCTTGTTCTCTGTTTGAAACCTTCAGTGCTACTTTACAGCAGTTCTTTAACATGGTAACTCATTCCCACAAGACGATGCACTACTTGCATAACTTTTTCATCATAGGCGCCCAACATTCCTTGGAGTGTGAGGAGGTGTTGCAGACATTTCAGGACTTGCTACAGGATCTAGGGGTCCTTGTGGCACCAGACAAGTCTTGGGAGCAAGGGGAAGTTTGACCTTTCTTGGGTGGAGTTGGATTCTGGTAAAATGGAGGTGAGGCAGCCCGTGCACAAAAAAGAAAAATGATTGTGTATGGCTGAGATACCCGCCACCCCCTCTCAACACAATCCCCAAAAGGAGGGAAACCGGAAACAGTTCTTAAAGTTTTTGGATGTGGGATGGAGTGACCATCCCGGCCGTATTTATTAAAACAAAAAATTAAAACATTAAACGTTTTCATGTTATGTACAATTTCATTATCACATTACGATGTTTGGCTAACCTTAACATAATCTCTAATACAGAGGTTCTCCTAGCCGAACTAGCATCCTACAAAAACATTCTCTAAGAACACTGAAATTGTACATCCTAACGTTTAAGGGCCAACGGCAAGGTCATAACCGGTGTCAAGATCCCTAACCAGACTTACCCCTCCCACTTAGGAGGGGCGATGGCACAGAGGCTTACCTCAAGTGCAACTACTAACAATTTCCCTTGACTTGACGGGGGCACTTAAGACTCGACGCCATTTAAAGGTCGTTCGAACACTTGTGTGTGGTATCTAGAAGGTATCGTTGACCTCTCCCCACCCCACACAACTTACCGCATCTGCCGTCGCAGATGACACTGGCCCCGGGAAATTCCCCAGGAGGGGGCTGTAACCCCTCCTACAAAGGAAGGGGCCTTGACCGCCTTTCCTTTACTTCCGGCGACCCGCCCTTAGACGGGACCGCCTCCCCACTGAGGGGCCAATGGCCACCTCTCCCGAGCGCTCCCATCCGTGTTGGGTGACGCCCACTCATAGGGATCTACCAATTAGTGCTCACCGATCATGACCTTACCGCCTACCAAAAAATAAATACGACAATTCTTAAACCTATGAAAACATTGGTCGCTACGACCGAAAGAACATGCTAGAAATGCAACACTACATCAAATCATTTTAATCGTAACAACCTAAACGATATTCACCATACTTTATTATGATTAACCACAAACTGATACTGTTACAGCCTGTAAACGAAACGGAAAAACAAACTTATCAATTCACTTTATTGCACAACAACTTTGCTGTCCTCAGGGGCTGGTGGGTGGGTCAAAATTGGCTCTTCGTTCCGTCCCGAGCTCACGTGTAGCGAGGAGGTGCAGCTTCGGAGCACAAGAACAAGAGGACGTCTTCTGGTCTTGCGCCTTCTTTTATCCGTCTTCAGGGCGGGCGAAAACCCGCCCCTGCCCGCCCCGAGGGCGTGGCTGGCTGCGTCGGTGTCTAGGCCAGCCCACTCTAGGGCGGGAAAAAGCGCGCCCCGGCTACGCCGCTTCGGGCATACCAGCCGAGACGCGCCTCCCGCCCAAAAATGGCTTCCCGGGGGGATCGAGGCACTCATCCATACGTTCGGGGGGACCGAGTGGTCGCCCCTTTCCATATGGCTGAGATACCCGCCACCCCCTCTCAACACAATCCCCAAAAGGAGGGAAACCGGAAACAGTTCTTAAAGTTTTTGGATGTGGGATGGAGTGACCATCCCGGCCGTATTTATTAAAACAAAAAATTAAAACATTAAACGTTTTCATGTTATGTACAATTTCATTATCACATTACGATGTTTGGCTAACCTTAACATAATCTCTAATACAGAGGTTCTCCTAGCCGAACTAGCATCCTACAAAAACATTCTCTAAGAACACTGAAATTGTACATCCTAACGTTTAAGGGCCAACGGCAAGGTCATAACCGGTGTCAAGATCCCTAACCAGACTTACCCCTCCCACTTAGGAGGGGCGATGGCACAGAGGCTTACCTCAAGTGCAACTACTAACAATTTCCCTTGACTTGACGGGGGCACTTAAGACTCGACGCCATTTAAAGGTCGTTCGAACACTTGTGTGTGGTATCTAGAAGGTATCGTTGACCTCTCCCCACCCCACACAACTTACCGCATCTGCCGTCGCAGAGGACACTGGCCCCGGGAAATTCCCCAGGAGGGGGCTGTAACCCCTCCTACAAAGGAAGGGGCCTTGACCGCCTTTCCTTTACTTCCGGCGACCCGCCCTTAGACGGGACCGCCTCCCCACTGAGGGGCCAATGGCCACCTCTCCCGAGCGCTCCCATCCGTGTTGGGTGACGCCCACTCATAGGGATCTACCAATTAGTGCTCACCGATCATGACCTTACCGCCACAGGTCCGGATAGTTGACCGGCTATCCGGACCCCCCACAAAACTCCTACCTAAAGGTCATGTTTTAAAGATTTTAACCAGGCTAGGAAGTCTCCTATGAGTAACTCATTCCCCGCCCTCGACAAATGCACACCATCCCCCAGATACATACTGTCATCCTTAATACAATTATGCGAGATCGAATGCAATGTCTTGGAACGGAACAACCTACTCACTTTGTTATTCAATTTTTTAACAGAATGATTCAAAGCAGGGATCGAGATAGCCCCCCGCCACACTTTTCGTGGGATCATATGAGACCACGCAATTAGGCACCCCGGAACTCTCCTCGCTAACCAACTTACCGTGGAAAGCATAGCCTCCAGGAGCAGTCGTCTACCGGTGGTGACCAAATCATTGCCCCCCAAATGCACTATGACTATGGACGGCGGTGACCTCATCCGCTCTAACAGGCCCTCAAAAAATTCCTGAAACTGGTCAATACAGAGACCGCCCCTTCCGTAGAAGGACACTCTGTACCCGTATTCCCCAGGTACGTGAATCATGTCACCTGCTTTGAATACGTCTGCGGCCCGTCTCACGTATGAGTGGCCCACGACCCACACCTCCTTCCTCACAGCCGGTGACGTGCGACCGCTGGCCTGGTGTTGGGTCGACTGCTCAGTCTGCCCTGCCGCGTAGGCTTGCGCAACTGAAAACAAACAAAAGACAAGAGGCGTGAGTACATGATTACAGCTTCACAACATGTGCAATCGCACGTATCTCTTATAACAATTGGAGGACCAGCGCCCCACACGTTTCACTTGTTCTACATTAAGACCCCTGGCTGTAGCTTCAGTGGCAGCCCCTATACGAAAGGAGTGGGTCCCAAATTCGCCCGGGTCCAAGCCCGCTGCGGCAATGGCCATTGCAAGCACCCGTTGAAACTGAAACCTCGTCAGCGGGGTGGCGTCTGCATGCCTCAACAATGTCCCCCCCCATGATGCCACTCTCTGTGCTAGGTAATCTTCTAAGCACTGTACCGGACACATGGATGACTCGAGGTTCCTGCGAATGATCGTGCAGTCCCCTCTCCCATCTTGGTCAGTCTTAGACCTGAGAAAGGAGACAATCATCGCATCCCCCCTGATCTGAACATGTTCCCTGCACAAGCCCCCCGTCACATCCTGTTTGTTCCTTGCAACCAGCTCACTAACTCTCATAGCCCCGTGAAACGCCAGCGTAAATGCAGTCCGGAACAAACAGGTCTCAAAAGGGGACGAGCATGTGTTCGGGAGTGTGGCCAGTAACAGGGACAACCTGTCTAGACCTATCGGTCGTCTCACGTCTACTCTGCGACCCTCCAGGCGTTGCCACCCACGCAGCGCTTTCTGTACTGTGAAAGACGCTGTTGGGTCCAGGATGCCATGGGCCCTGGCAACAAAGGAAATGGCGGCACGATGCCTTTGGGCCGTAGCCACCGATTTCCCAGCCCTGTGTAAAGACATAAGAAAGAGTACTACCCACTCTTCCTGACCCCAAAGACCCCCTCTCTCTGCCCCCAAAAAGGCTAAATAGGCCTGGAACGCCCCTTCATATGCCTTCCTTGTCCTGGGTGCTAGACTCTCTCCCACGAGGTGACGAAGTTCGGGGCACCGAGAGACCAGAGAGCTTCGGGGAAGGGTGCCGGCTCCGGGTCCGCTGAAGGAAGGAAACCCGAGAAAGCCTGCATGTGAAAACGAGACAGTGCGTCAGCAGCCTGATTCATCACCCCTGGGACATGTTTTGCTCTGAATACCACGTTCAGTTGCATACATAGTAGGACAATTTCTTTGAGCAGCCTCAACATCAATTTACAATGGGCTGACTGACTGTTGATGCATTCTACCACGGTCATATTGTCGGACCAAAAAACGACAGAATGATCTCTGAAACCTTCTGGCCAGGTTCTCAAGGCCACGAGAATGGGAAATAATTCAAGGAAAGCGATATTACTCGTTAGCCCCTTCTCGTGCCACCATAGGGGCCATCTTTGAGCAGACCAGTTCGTGCCGAAGATGGCGCCAAAACCTATGCTTCCTGCTGAATCTGTCCATAGCCCAAGCTCTTCCGAGGACACGGCTGGCTTGTTCCAGACGACTCGGCCATTGAAGTCCGCCAAGAATGCTAACCATATCCGCATGTCCTGGCGGACCTCAGCCGATAACCTCGTGCGATGATGACCCTCCTTCAGGCCAATCATCGCTTGGGCAATGGAGCGGGAAAAGGGGCGAGCCATTGGGATTACTCTCAAGGCAAAATTCAACTTCCCCACTAATTGTTGCAACTGATGCAGTGTAACCTTAGGTGTATTTAAACATACTCGGAGGGCTGTCCTGAATTTCAACACTTTGCTAGCTGGTAAACGGAAACACCCCTCCCTTGAGTCCAACTCGATCCCCAAAAACTCGAGGCAAGTCGTGGGACCCATAGTTTTACCCGGTGCCAACGGCACGCCAAAATGACCCATCAACACACAGAATTCATCTAAGGCCTGGGCACATTCGGGATTTCCGGCGGGACCAAGGAACAAAAAGTCGTCAAGGTAGTGCATTACATTTCGAAAACCCGTCTTCTTAGTGAACACCCATTGCAGGAAAGTACTGAATTGCTCAAAATAAGCACATGATATAGAGCATCCCATTGGCATACACCTATCCATGTAAAATGATCCCTGGAACCCGAATCCCAAAAGACGCTGATCGTCTGGGTGTACCGGGAGCAACCGGAACGCTGACTCGATATCTGATTTCGCCATCAACGTCCCGGGCCCCAAGCGATTCAAGATGGCTACTGCCTCATCAAACGATGCGTATCGCACCGAACAAACTTCTGGATCAATTGCGTCGTTCACCGAAAGGCCGTGTGGAGCAGACAGATTATGGATCAAACGAAACTCACCTGGGTCCTTCTTGGGGACCACCCCTAACGGAGAACAAACAAAATCCGGTACCGGGGGTACACTAAACGGGCCGGCGACCCGTCCCCGGCTAACCTCTTTCTGAATTTTTTCCTGCACCACAGATGAATGTTGTAAGACGGAAAGTTGATTCTTGCAAATCCCTACACCCTGAAAGTCCCCCACCGGGATGCGGAAACCATGTGTAAAACCGTTCCGCAGCACCCCGGCAGAAGTACGATCCGGGTAATCGCTGAGCCAGGGGATCATTGCCAAGGTATCAATCGGGGTTGGTAAAGGCGCCCCTCGGACTAAATTAGACCTGTTTGGCGCCTCCCTTACCCCCATTCTCACCCGTTCTGGCTCTGCACGATGACTCAGGATGGGATGACCCACACGTACTACATTCGTGTCTAAATTTACACGATCCCGGAGGCCTGGTACATTTCCCTCTGTTGAAGTTATAACAGAAACCCTTTCTCCCTGTATTGCCTGCGGGCCTCGACTGGTCGTCGGTGCTCGTACTTGGTCGAAAGGGCGACCCCACATTTTGGCGGGAGTAATCAACAACATTGCTCCCGACCAATGGCATTCTTAACATTCCCGATTCTTTCATTTTATCCCATGTTAAAGAATCGTAACAATCCCAAGTCAAACTCTTGTTATGTTCCTTTTCTTTCCTGAACAGATTATCATAACAAAACCAATGGTTACCTTGATACGCTGTCGAGTAACCCATAATTCGTGATTGGTAAACGGGAAACTCAGGAAGCAACTCGGGCCTACGTTCCCCCAAAATCGATGTAAAAATACCCCACGCATTGCCCCAGTTGCCAATGTTCTCATTTACCTTAAAGGCGGCCATTTTTGCGCGCCAAACACTCGGATGCATTAGGTCCTTCTGACTTTTTACATGCTCCACATCATAATGATCAACAAGCAAGGAAAAAATATTCACGTATTCCCCTGCCCAGATCTTTTCCTTTATAGCTAAAGGCACATGTTGTCCCAATCTCTCTCTACGAGAGGGTGCTGACTCGTCCCGTGCAATCGGCAATGGCCGCTTACCTGAACCGGACGCAGCTTCTGCCGCTTGCGGCTTGTCTATCCCCGCCAACGGTGCAGCCACTCTAGCTGCCTCTTTCTTCTCACGAAGCCCTTTTATCAGCGCCTGTGCCTCGGCAGCCGTGGCGCCATCACTGCTATCCCCCAACCATGCTGCTAGCTGTGCTGCCAGCTCGGGGGGCATGTCTTCCTTGGGTGTCGGGGTGACGACAACGGGGATTGGATTCCCCTCGATCGGTACTGGGGTCGGCGCCTCGAGCGGGGCAGAGGGAACCGGGGCGTCCCCACCGGCTGGAACCCTTCTCGGCCTTTTAGGTCTCCCTCCAGCCGGCGCAGGGCCCGAACCCTCCTCCCCATCTCGCTCCGCCAACCGTTTCTTTATGTCGGACACCTCTTTGCAAAGGGCCCGCACCATCTGGTCGGTCGTCATTCTCTTTGCGCCTTTCTTGGGCATCTCTCCGAGGAAGTATCTGGAAGACAAAGAAAAAGATCAAAACGCTCAAAATTGGCTCTTCGTTCCGTCCCGAGCTCACGTGTAGCGAGGAGGTGCAGCTTCGGAGCACAAGAACAAGAGGACGTCTTCTGGTCTTGCGCCTTCTTTTATCCGTCTTCAGGGCGGGCGAAAACCCGCCCCTGCCCGCCCCGAGGGCGTGGCTGGCTGCGTCGGTGTCTAGGCCAGCCCACTCTAGGGCGGGAAAAAGCGCGCCCCGGCTACGCCGCTTCGGGCATACCAGCCGAGACGCGCCTCCCGCCCAAAAATGGCTTCCCGGGGGGATCGAGGCACTCATCCATACGTTCGGGGGGACCGAGTGGTCGCCCCTTTCCATTTGTTGAGTAAGATGCTGATGAAGGACAAAGCACAGGTGAAGGAGATTCAGTTATTGCTAGACTAATGTACTTTCACTTGAAGAGTGGTCATGGCAGGGTGCATTCTATGTAGCAGGTTGGGATTGGCTCTGTTAGGGGCTTCCTTTCCAAACCAATGATTTTAATTGAAGGCAGTAATGAAAGCTATTTTAAGGGCTTGGCTACTTTTTGGGGAGAGTTTAACAGTATCCCTTTGAAGGGGATGGGAGAAGAGGCGGAATGGTCTCTGGAGCTTTTTTAGATGCTGAAGGCGGAACAGGTGTGTTTTGGCAAGGGCAGTGGTGTGTTGAGGAGCGGCTGGTCAATTGGAAAGGTGATGGATGTGGTATTGCATTCTAGGAGTGCGTTCCATTGGTGGAGGCGGTTTGTCTTTGGCGTCACACATTTTTCAGTAAGAAAGTGGTTGACATAGTGAAATGACAGTCAAGGAGGGATCTTCAAGTTCTCAAGTTGCTGTGAGTTTTTGTGCTGGAATCTTTGCAGTTGAATGCCATCTTTAGAGCTCGCATGTTGCTGGTGTTGATGACAGCATCCCAGATGTTCTATCCCATTCTCAGTGGCAGATATTCTGTGGGCTAGTTCCTTGGACAGACAAGAAGGGGACTCTCATGTCAGACCATCTATGGACCGCTGGAGAGAGTGTGTGATGCAACGGTTCAGAGGTTCTTTGGCAGAGTCCCTTGGCGTGCATCCAGTCAAGCTTGGCCAGAATTCATGGCATCCGGTGCTCACAGGAGGAAAGTAAAGGACAGAGAGGAATCGCACTAAGCTGACATGGTGAAATGTATCATGCTTCAGATTAAAAGAGATTTGTCCGTTGTGACGATTGCCGGTATGCTGCCCGGGTTAGCTTTTTGTGGTAAGTTGTACTCAGGTTAAGAGCCATCTGCAGGTGAGTTGGGAAGTTGAATGTTAGAAGGATGGGCCATGGAATGTGGACCAATGGAATGGATTAGGAAGCCAATGACTTTGCAGTTATTAAAAAGCCTGGTGGGAGTGCTTCAGCAGATTTGTCAGGGGCAGAAGAGAGCCGGTTGCTTTTGGTGATAATGGTATGGTTGTTTTTTGGGGTGTTACATATGGGTGAATTGATTGGGACATGAAGAAGGAGAGTATACAGGCAGTGATTGGTTGTTGCAGTGGGAAGCCAGGGTATTGTTGCCACAATCTAAGACAAATCATAAAGAACGTGGGAGATGTGTCAGTCTGAGGAGATATCCAGATGAGAAGATGTGTCTAGCGCAGTGGTGGCTGAATTTCAAAGAGGGGAAACACTTGAAGGGTGAGGTTTTTCATCATATAACAGGGGGCAGAGTGCTGACATCACTAGTGCTGAGAGTGTTGAGGAAGGTGCTGCTTGTACTGGATATTCAGGGTAGGGAATTTGAAAATCACTCTTTAAGAATAGGGATGGTAAAGAAGGCCAAGTTGCATTGCTAGCAGGGACATGAAATTCAGAAAGTGGGCAGGTGAAAGTTTGAGTGCTACAAGCAGTACATAACCCCTTGCGTGCTTCTGTCGGCCAATGCCGTTGTGCACACTACCTTCGTAGTGCTGCGCACGTCCGTTGCCCGACGCGGCCCCACCCACCCCACCAAACCAACGCGGTGGAAATGCTGCCTCAGTTAAGCGAATAAGATGGGGTCTAACTTGGTAGGGACAGTTTAACGTTCCTTGTTCTTTTTGTATAGGTTGCATTGAGGGGTCTGGCCATGAGCATATTGAGGCATGGATTTGTGGGCACTCCTTTGTGAAATGAGCCGAAAGGTAGGTGGACTCCCGAAATTTCGCCAAACAATTGGGCTTTGCTGACTTAAAAATACAGTTGAAATGGTTTGGAAAAGATGGCTTGCATTGGATGGCCGTGTTGCCTAAACTGGAATGTTTGAAAACAGTTGTTCCTGATGTGATGGTGCTTCAATTGAGTGAGAACAACTTGGTGAAAATGATCGGATGGTTTCTCACTAAATGGAAAAGAAATGGGAAGGAAGTGTTTAGAAGACTCAGAACAGTTTTGGGTGGGTGAAGTTTGCAGTGAAGAGAGATTGGAGACTTTATATTTGACAGGGGCATTTGAGAGATTCTTAGGGAAAGCACAAGGTGGATGGATTGTTTTTTCAATGTCTAGTGAGGCTAGGCTTTTATAGTTTGTATGGCAAGAGGCCAGGGTTTTTGTATAGTTAAAATCTGCACCTGTTTCATTAAAGCAGCCTTTTCCATACTTAAGTATGGCTCACAGTTTTTTTTAGTGTGCTGTCCCACCTGATCTAAGATGGATGGCTGCCAACATTCAAATGAGATGTTCTGTGATAAACAGATTCTGCAGCACTCTGGAGCTACCAATGAACTCATAGACACCAGGAATCATCAGGACATGTATCATATCTGGGATGGTCTGCATCGGGATCTCATCACACTTGAAAAGCATGCAGACACACTCAAGGGACAAAGAAACCTCTAAACACTGCCAACATTGAGCAGTTGTCAAATTCAGGTCCAAGTGAGCTCTGTCAGGTTGATGTTATGTATGACCTGATGCTTAAAGGCAGATCAGTGGGTGATCAATGTAGTGGCTGTTCTTACAGTTTAGCAAAAAGCAACTCCACTCTGAAGGCAATCTCCCCAATAAGAAATACTAGGACATTTATAAACTATTATTTTTAATTAGTGTGTACTATTTTTATACCTCTATCATTTAATTTTTTTTATCTCCAACCAATCACACATAGAAAGATATGTAATCACATTATATATGCCTATTATCACGCCTCCTTTTATACTATTTTCACCATGTCTAGTTTTAATTCTCATACAGATACATCCTTTAGAAAATATGTTCTCAACTTCCTTTTAAAGTTCATGGCACCTAATGTTTCAACCATTTTGAAACTAGATCGAATGGGATGCACTTGCAGCTTTCGTATGGCATTTGTTTAAATGCTCTGCTTATTGTGCATAATTTGTTTTAGAACATTCATTGAAAGTATGTATTAGATTAAACACAGTTTGCTGATAGAACATTAAAAATGTTAAAACACTGGGAAGTTATTACATTACAGAGACTAATCCTATATGGAATAAAAAAAAACATTGGGGCATATTAGCAACAACTAGCGATAATTATCGCTATGTTGGTTTAGCGGCGATATTTTTATCGCCGAGCTGCGGCGATTTTTAGCGCTTAGGAACCTTGCTATTATCAAGGTTTATCTCCTAAGCGATAAAAATCGCCCGAAATGCATGAATATCGCTGAAAAGTCAGCGATATTCATGCATTACCGAGCTAATGCTCTAAGCCATGTTATCCACCTACCATTGGATAACATGGCTAAGAACTGCTCAGGGGCAGGTGTTAGCTTTTGGAGATATTCGTGCTTAGCGCGAATATCTCCAAAAGTTAGTAATAGGAGATAGCGATGTTAGCGACTGTTTCCAGTCGCTAACATCTTGGCACGCCCACTTTGCATATCATTAGTGATAAATATCACTGACATGCAAAGCGGGGCCCAAGATGGTCGCTATCTCCTACTAGCTGTCGCTAACTGGTGTTAGCGACAGCTAGGTAACAGGGAGATAATTTTATCTCCGCTTTCTTGGCTTTTAAAGCCAAAAAAGCGGAGATAAACCCCCTTGATAATATGCCCCACTATATTTTAGTGAACATAGCTACATTTTATTCGGGACTGACTTTGACAGTATTTTATATGGTGCCCCCCACCACTGTCCCGCACATAAATTGAAAGTAAACAATAAAAAAGTGAATAAAACCATCTTTAATGTAATATTGACTCCTGTCCTTATCTCACATGATTTCCATCCACATCTGCACACAATTTTAGAGCAAAATAAAAAATAAATATAAAATTCATAAGATACCATTTTTGTCAGATGGATAACATGTAGTGCTGGCATTTGGACCCAGATATCCCATAAACCCCTTCTGGCTGTACGCATGTTAGAGACTGAGGTTCAGTTATGCTGGAAGTATCTCAGCTGTGTCTGATGCATGCCTCTATGACACAAAAAGGGCAGGTGTCTAGACTGATAGCTGGTGACTATGAGAGAGTGAACACTGCACAGAGGGATGGGCTTACCTCTAGCCTCTGCAGCAGTTCCCCTTGCCACAAACTTGGTGGAGGTGTCTGGACAATCACATACAGGTCTGCCTGGTAGTAAAACAATGTCAAGTAGGCAGACCATTTATAATGTTGATGTCAAATCTTCAGATTCTGGTTACAAATCAATGGCATTGTGGTGAGGATGACAATGTCCAGCAACCAAAGCTGATTATCATTTAGGCAAATTGGATTAAAGTAGCCAGAGTGATTGTGAAATTACTAATTAGGACATTACACCAGCATCACACAAGGGGTACAGGAGTAGAAGAGATGTGTTGACGCGTTTTGTGCTCTGATGCTTCACAGAAATGTCACCAAATTTGAAAAAAGGCAGGTAGTTTTACAAAGGGGGCTATTGTTCAATTATTGTAAATTTCTTGATGAGTGACTGTAATATGTAAATACTTTGAACAGTCCTATATCTATAATGTTGCTGACTTGGGGGTTAGAGTAATTGATCGAATAACACAATATCCACCTGCTGCTGAGATGTGTGTGTATTGTTTATTAAATGGATATCAACCATGCTTAGAACTAGTGCTGTGCAATATTAGCATATAGTCTCCTAATAACAGTTGTTGCTGCAATGCATTTCTAGTGTATAAGCAAAGTTTTGGTGCACTCCTTCAAATGCACAATCTGTATGCTCAGAAGGGATGGAATAATCTCTTTTTGTATAGTCCTCGCTGAGAAGTTTTGTTATTAACTTTTAATTTTTGCAGGCAATGTATGAAATGCTAGTACTACCACTTACTTGCAGAACCACCCTGCTGTGAAGTATTGCTTGTGTTCCATACAGATGTGTCCCTCACAGGTATAGAAACTCCACATAGAAGTGGTGGCAGTCTCAATTACTGGTGTAAAAGCCATGAAGAGAAGCGTTGGTGCTGCCCATTGACACTTTATCAGCCCTGCCAAGAGGTGCTCAATGTTCCCGTTAGTAATGCAGTCTGCTGAGATCCAATATTTGTCAATAACAAAAAGCTGGTAATGTCCAGTACTAAAACTTCATCTCTGCTAAGAAGTAATATCAAGGCATATTAATAAGGCAGCAACAAGGAAGTACACAGGGAAGTACACAGGCTCACAAATTATATCTTACCTTGACAGGAGTGTGTGCAAAATTGTGTAAATTCCTTGTGTCAAACTTTGTGAAATTTCTAGAGAATTATATTAAATTATTTGATTGCCAAGAAATGAAATTTGCCCTTCTCTTGCGTGAACTTTTAATTCACTTGCATAGCTCACATCATATAATCATGCACAGAACCAGCAGAAGACTGATTCACGTTGAGACTATCTCGCGAAGGGACATTTTTTGCTCCTACCAGTTTCCTACCTGTGCCTTGTGTTACTTTTTCCTATATACTATGTCCTCACAAGAGACTTTCATGCTTTTTTGCGAAGTTTTGGAGACATTTTATAGACTTTCTGGGCACAGAGTGAATTTTACAAGAGCAACATAATGCAAAATTGAATAATAAAAAATGTAATTATTTACAATAATCTGGTGTGTATTAATATTGTTAATATCGCATGTGTATTAAAACATTTTCTCTCAGACTAGTGGGCAGCAGTGGTTGAATGTTTCAGTAATTTTAAAATCTTTATTAGCGCATGAATCAAAAAATTGGCAGTACCTAAGATCCCAATCTCTCTTTTATGAAATCTTTGGTATTCTATTGTGAGCAAACTACACTTTTGTTTTAAATGTGAACACTAAGGAATGTTTCTCCATTAATTAAAACAATTTGTTTGAATTGCAACTTCTGGTACAAGTTTAGAGTTCCACATTGGTTCAGGCAAAGAACACTGCAATTTATAAACTATTTTGGACAAAAAAAGAAGAGAAGAATATAATTATTTTGTCAACAAATATTTTCCCCACATCATCTCTTCACAGCCTCCAAGGTGTAAACATTTTCGACATAGATTGCTTCAATTTTCAGTTTCTTTGAATCAAGATGATAGATTGTACATGGGCAGAAGGCGTTGAGAAGGTCTCAAAGATACAATCTACCCACTTAATAGGTAAAAACACCATCAGTAAAAATAAAGCATAGATCAATAGGAGGGATCCCACCATTTTGGCTGCACCTAATTGGGAATCCAGGCGTCGTTGCCTGAATGTTGATGCATTCTCCTTCACCCCCAAACATGTTTGTAGATGGACTTGAGGATGAGTATGATGGAAGCAACTTCAAGAAGAATAGGCAGAAAGAATTCAAAAACATTTTCTAATACTTCAGAAAGTTCAGTTTGTTTTCACCACCTATGAGAGTAGTGTCATCTGTGAGATTAGCTGATGAATTCCAATAGGCCTCTCCATATAAATCCAAGACGATGGGTATAAGGAAAGTCAAATGCACCTACCTCTAAAATTAGGAGTACCCAATGCATGTTGCTGGAAATTCTCGGTTTTAACTAGAAGAAGAAGCGTGATTGAAGTCTAAAAATTTTAATGCAGTAGCAAACACGGAGACAGGGAGCAACCGAACAGCTTAAGAGGCTAATCTACGATAGAAGTAGAAATATGATAGGAATCATGCATCACAAATAAAAAATCTCCCCCAATAACGCATAAACAGAAATGTTTACTAACTGTGTACAATGATAACAAAAGTGTGAGGTCCCTAGTACCACTGGGATCAGATAACAAGTGTGAAGGCTTCTATGTTTAGTCAAGTCTAGAAGACTAAATGCCACAATAAAGCTACTTGTGAATATACAAACACATTCACTACAGACATGAGAATCAAAAACAAAATGTTAAGTACATTCTACATTTGGTGTGTTCTTTCAAGATCACTTGAAGAAATCAGATGAAAACTGTGGCGTTCACCAGAGGGGATCATTGACTTTCGGGAGCATAGATATTGTCCAAGTTACATGCACTTACTCAAAGTAATGGCTGCACAAATCATACCAACTTTGTCTTATGGACTAATTGCATGGCTCGGAGGTAAATCAACGATACTAAACAACTTACAAGACAAAATATACAAAGTTGTGTTCAGGTTGCCGTATGCAGCCGCGCCAGCCCAAGTTCGCTTAGAATTTGGCCTGCAAAATCAAGAAATCAGGTCGATGTCCACATTTGCAAAATTCTGACACAAGCTCCGATCTGCCCCTAGTGAGTCGCTGGACAATCTATGCTGGGAGGAAATAAACTTTCAGGAAGCCAAGCCCAACACCACCCAATGGGGACAATTTCTCAGCACGAGTTTTACAACATTGGGCCTACACGAAGTGTGGAAAAAAAATATCGACCACAAGCAGTTCTGCAAAGTAGTAAACAGATCAGCAAAAAGGATTTCTTTGCTCAAAGACAAAAGAACCCTAAATAAACGGCGACACGCCTGGACAGTAGTCAACTCATACGTCACCCAAAAACCACAAGTCTATCTAGCCTTACACTACTGCCAACATGTAAAAAAATCTTTGATAGTGTATCGACTTGGCATGCACCACTCAAAAGATCTAAGGCCTTCTTGGAAACAATAACTCAAAAGCACTAACTGCAGATTATGCGGATACAAGGAGGAAACAGTTACACACTTGCTATGTGTATGCCCAGAGTTGCAGCTTTAAGAGGAAGATATCTACGGGCAATTTTCAACACATTGAAGATCCGTACCAGCAGGCAGGCGGTGATATGCTGGCTGAGTGGTGTTTCACCTATTCTTTCATGCCGGGGAGTCAAATTTATGGCGGAGGTAACAAAGCTGTTACAAGACATGGAATAGATAAAGGCACCTGCCGCCCTGAACAAAAAGTAGATCAGGGACTGATCACTAGGTGATAAAGGTCATCTAGTGAAAGACTTGATACGAACAGACTCAGTATGTTTTAATCCAAGACACACGACCACAGAGAGGACATTTTCTGAGACAGACTATTCTGATTTTTCTTCACTTATACTAGCCTTTTGTATTTTCTGTTGTGTTGTTTTTATTTCTTGCAAATATTGTAAAGATGTTAATTAATCACACAATAAAATGATGATGATGATGATATTGTCCATACATTTTCGACACCTGAAGAAGCCCCTGGTTTAAATTACAGCTGGCATCATCCCTGTCTCAGCTTAGGATTCGATTTTGAATGGATGCAAATCTGATTTTACGGTCAGACTACACACTTCTCATGTTAACATCTGTGATGCACATGTTGAATATTTTATGTGTTTAAAAAGAGGTGTTTCCACACTTCTTAGGCACATGTGATTTGTGTACCCTTAAAAGATCTGACTTCCCTTGACGAAGGGTTTTATTTTGATATATTTTATATTTGAGATTTGTAGAGCCCAGCGTTCACCCAAACAGGGTTTCTTGAAAGGGCCTAATAATGACACAGACACACATGAAAACCAGAAGATTAAAATTTTATGGAAGATCCAGATTTTTAACAGTTGTTTTCAAACTCTGAACAAAGCTCCGACTGGACAGACAAATGTAGAGCATTCCAGTGTCTGACTGCTGACACACAAATGCCCATCCAATAACAATCAACAGAAGGGAGTTAGGCACATGAAACAATCATTGACTAGAAGATCTCAAAAAACGATAAGTACTGTACTAGGAATGTCTGGTATACAATGGGGAACATTGGGGGGTGTAAAGTGCCCTGTTGACTAGGCACTTACAGGAGGGGCAGTTGGCTGGGGAGGCAAGATGGCGGCCGTGTAGACGGCCGGGAAAGCAGCTCGATTGAGGAGGTGCACAATGGATGGATGACAACCCCGTAACCCCGTAACTCCCTACCGTTGTACTTGTACTTTGATGACATGGTACCGATAGCGGTGGAAATCTGACCCGACGGTAGATGCGAGGCAAGAGACGCAAGCTGGAACTGCTCGGCGCTAGGAAAAAAAGAAAACAGCTGCATGAAACTGACCTGCCGTCAGCCGCTGAAGCGGCTGTTACTGGACGTATTGCAGGTGACGAGGCGGCTGAGAGGCGGGGCAGCTGTCGGGCTGCAAGCGGAGGCGGAGGCAACGGAGTTTGCAGAGTCTGTCTTCACGATACAAGCGGCGCGGAGCCTCTCGACAAAGCGGAGTTGGCAGCGGAGTTGGCAGCGGAGCAGAAAGCCCCGCTTAGTTGAGCTCCGACAAGCTGATACCCGAGTGCACTGGCAAGCGAGTCCTTTACAAGCTGAGGAGACATTGAAACCTTACGCCCTGGAGGTTCCTTTGGACGTGAAAGTGGAGGATACTAACAGCGATAGAAGCCTAGGCGGTAAGGAGCAGTTTGGGCTGAAGGAGAGGAGGAGGGAAATTATGGCCCCTAAAATGAGCGCCAGCGCCAAAGCCGCTGCGAGGAGGAAGGCAGCAGCTGAATTAGCGGAATCACTGGTCGATTTAGAGGGCAATAAGAGAAAGAAACAAGGTTCTCCATCGCTAAAAAAACTGGTACAGCAGCAAGGGGTCAGCAAATTGAATCCTGATTCCCAGGGTACCACCCCAATTTCTGACATTTTCCAAAAAGTGAGTACAAATAATGATTCCAAGGATAGCAAGGCTGATGCTACCCAGATCCAGACGCAGACTATATTCAAGACGGATGAGGGGGCCCCCGATAACACAGAAGAGGGGCAAATTGAACAGCCTAATACTGTCGGGAATATAGAGGGGGAAGATCATCAGGGAGAGGCTCCGGAAGCGGACCCTGTGGTCAATGTCTTGTCAATACCCCGAGCACTAGAAGAGATCCTGGAGAACGATACTAGGGGGAACTACAGTGGTAAAAAAGAAGCCCCAAGTGAGGCATTCTTTTCTGTATCAGAGGGTGGAGAATGGTCAGAAGATGAGGAGGACAGCCTGGAGCAAGAAGGCAGTGACTTAGATACTGGCAGCGATTTAGAACAGGATGAAGGCAGTCCCCCGAGTACAGCGGTTAAAACTATGCTGAGAACAAAAATGCATGGCCAGAAGAGAGAACAGCCACTGACTAATACTGCCTCAGTTAGTCCAGGTGGGGAATCCGCACAAATGTCCCTTCTGGAGGTTATTCACCAGGAGATTTTAGCGCATCGAGAGGAAGCAAGACAGGAGAGCCGTAAATCTCAGGCAGCAGTCAGAAAAATACAAGGGGCGGTCAGGAAGCTGACCAAGGCATGTGTGAATCTGGGTGAGCGGGTTACCAATTTGGAAGACAGAGTTGTTTCTACTGAAGCGGAATCAGAGGCCGCATCCAAGAAGGTTGATATGCAAGCTAAGCAGCTAACTGATATACAGTGGAAACTTGAATCATTGGAAAATAGATTGCGTCAGAACAACCTACGCATTCTGGGAATCCCTGAAGGATCAGAGGGTACAGATATGAAAACATTTGTTGTTAAACTTTTTGAAAGTGCCTTTATGGACTTGAAAGATTGGGATTTTGACAGGGAGGTTCAGAGAGCGCATCGTATCCCTGCCATTATCCATAAGAACACGAAAGAGGGTGATAAGCCTAGAGCGATTTTAATCTTTCTGGGCAACTTTAATCTGAGGCAAGCTATCTCTGAGAGGGCGAGACCAGATAATAAAAAGACAATTGATGGTTATACCTTTTTTGTTCGCCCTGACTTCTGCCATATTACGGTTGAGAGACGTTGGAGATTACGGCAGATGATCAAACCGTTCCAGGACAAGGGTATGCAGGCCTATCTGATTAATCCCGCTCAGCTGAAGTTAATCAAAGATGGAAAAACATTATATTTCTCCTCTGAGATTAAGGCAAAATAATTCTTGATGTCGTAGGTTGCTTAGAAACTGTGTTAAACGGTTAATCGGTTAAAACTTGTGTGAACTGATATGTGAGTTCATTATATTGGTAGTTGCGATAATTGGGTGTCCGGCCCTGTCCGGTCAAGCTTTTGTAAAAAGTCCTGTCCTGTCAAGCTTTTGCAAAAAGTACAAAGCGGGAATATAGACCGTGGGGTGGAGTGAAACTTATAAGGTAGGGGGTCACAGAAATAAAATAAAAAGGGGGAAAAAAAAAAGGGGAAAAATGGGTACAGGCTTTTCTCCTCAATTTGAGCTGCAAACCATCACGTGCACAGACCATCGGTCTGAGCGCCTCTGAACAAGGGGGGTGGGTGAGGGGGAGCTCCATTTTGGAGCCGGGCAAGGGGAGGGAGAGAGAGCAGAGGGAGGGAGGGGTGGGGGAGGGGAGGGAAGGGGGGGTGAAAACCTTGGAAAATTACGAGATGGAAAGGAATTGGATTCGGGCAGATATCAGATACAGGGTGTATAGTCAATGTAGGAAATGCAAATATTCTAACAATGTCAGACATTAGGATTTGTACTATTAATGCAGGGGGGTTAAATGATTGGAAGAAGCGGCAGAGATTGAGTCACTTGATTAGATCAAATAATATGGATATAGTCTGTATTCAGGAAACCCATATCCCCTGGAATAAAAGAAAGCTGTTGGAGGTGTATGGGTATACCTTGATTGGATGTTCATCGCAATCATCAATGATCCGAGGGGTGGCTAATCTAGCCAAAAGTAATCTGGGTGGAGTGAAACGTAGTAAAACAGATGGCTCTGGTAGATGGGTATTGGTGGAACTGAATCTGGGGTTCACACTGTGCGCAATATACGGTCCGAATGAGGATGACCCAATGGTATATGACAAATTAGAAGAGGAGTTGGCCAACTGGATTACCCCGATGATAGTATGCGGTGATATGAATATTTCTGCAGACTGGCAACGGGGAAGTGACTATACAGGTCGTAAATGTAAAGTTAATAGAGCTCTAAGCTCCTTGATCCAGTCTCATGGTTTGGTGGAGGTATGGGGAGAGAAAGTTCCCGGAGATCGAGGGTATACATATTTTTCCCACCCGGCACAGAAATATTCCAAACTGGATTACTTCTTTGTCACAGCAGGAGAAATCGGCAAGGTAAATATTGACAAATTACCGAGAATAATTTCCGATCATAATCCCCTAATTCTGACGTATAAGGTCCCTAATGTACAGAGGAAAACTTCTAGATGGACATTCGAAAGGAAATTATTATATGACGAAAGGTTTGTTAAACATATCAAAAAGTGGGCAAAGGAATTTTTTGAGTGTAACAGATATAGTGCTTCCAGAAACAGAGTTTGGGAATCCTTTAAGGCTCCATTAAGGGGTGAGACGATCAGCTGCGCAGCAAAACTAAGGAAAGAGGATAAAAGTAAGGTGGAAAAACTCATTTCAGACCTAGCAGAAATAGAGAGGTGTCATATCGAGGAAATAGCTTCAGGTAAAGATAGTGGGGAGACTGTTAGGAATATGGCTCGGGTTAAGGGTGAAATTTTAAAAATAATCACACAGAAGGAGATATGTGAATACCAAACACAAAGAGCAAGGAGATACGAGACTGGAGAACAAGCTGGTAGAGTATTAGCGCTCCGCATCAGGCAAGAATCAAATCGTAACAAAATTGGAAAGATTAAATTTAATGGGAGTGAATATACAGACCCAAAATCTATAATGGATGTTTTTCAGAAATTTTATCAAAAATTGTACGATCAAGAGCCAGGGGTGGTACCATTTATGCAAGATCAGTCTCCCCTAATTCCAAGGTTGGAGGAGGAAGATAGGGCCCGATTAGAATTGGATATAACATCAGAGGAGATTAAAACTGCTTTGAATGAACTGGCAGTGGGTAAAGCGGCGGGCCCAGACGGTCTACCAATCGAGGTTTACAGGGCCCTGGGGGATGAAATTCTCCCCTTGCTTGAAGATCTTTTTAATGGAATAATTTGCACAGGTAATATCCCGGATACATGGAAACAGACCAATATCGTAATATTTCATAAAAAGGGAAAACCAGAGGAGAACCCAGGATCATATCGGCCGATTTCGTTAATAAATACAGACGCTAAATTATACTCTAAAGTGTGGGCGAAAAGGTTAGGAAGGATCATTGGCCAACTTGTCTCACCCTGGCAGCATGGGTTTGTCCCAGGAAGAGGTACTACTGAGCATACAGCAAGGGCAATTTCATTATTCGATGCAGTCGCTGCTACGGGTGGAGATATGGCCATGATCCTTTTGGATGCCGAGCAGGCTTTCGACCGTGTGGTCTGGGACTTCATGTGGGAGGTATTGGTCAGAAGGGGTTTCGGAGAAAAATGCAGGAAAGCTATCAAAGCGATGTACATGGACCCAGTAGCCAGAATTACTACAATGGGCTTTCAATCAGATGAGGTAGTGATTAGAAGAGGTACCCGCCAGGGATGCCCCTGTTCACCCATACTCTTCTCATTATACATAGATCCGCTAATTAGGAAGATTCTTGCATCTGATAGAATATCTCCTGTTATATCTCATGGACATACCACCAAGCTATAGGCGTACGCGGATGACCTGGCAATTGTTACCACTAATCCGCAAGCGGCAATGCAGGAACTAAGCAGTCTGGCTCATGAGTTTGGGAACTATTCGGGGTATAAACTAAATACAGAAAAAACAATAATAATATGTACTGAGAACATTCAGAAAAGGGATCAAAGGTATGTGGACTCCGCGGTATATCTAGGAGTAAAAATCAATGCAAATGTAGGAAAAATCATTCAGGAAAATTATGGGCCCTTACTCGCTACAATTGATAAGGATTTGAGAAGGATTGATGTATTACATTTGTCTCTGATTGGGAGGGTGAATGTTCTGAAAATGTCGATGTTCCCAAAACTATTGTATTTATTCCATGCCATACCGTTATTAATTGATGAAGGTTTGATGAAAAAAATGGAAGCAGTGTTCTCACAATTTTTATGGCAATATGGCAAAGTTAGAAGATCGTTAGCCCGACTTTCTACACCATTAGAGGGAGGTGGATTATCTGCACCTAACTTAAGGCTATACCACTGGGTCCGCTTATTGTTGCATATGAACCCTCTATTGTATCATGATGCTCCCGAAGTACCGCTTGGTACCCACAGAATCCCCACAATCTATGAATTAGTAATGGGTGAAAAAGCTATGGGGGTTCTAATACGTGAAATTAATGTCTTGTATTTTAAGAGGAGCAAAAGTAAATTGATGTTAAGTGCGTGGGGTGCGTGGAAGGCGATGTTGAAATTTCTCAAGATTCCTAAAATTAACGGTACAATAGATCTCTGGAACTCAAGTCCGTTCCTACATCTTGGACAGAATAGGAATAGTGGCTTGTGGAAGAGTTTGGGCATTAGATGTTTGGGGGATGTTATGTGTAAGGATGATCTTTTAGGGTTTGAGGTTTTGCAACACAAATTTGGTATCCCCCCTAATCACTGGCTGTTATACAATCAGCTAGATCAAACAGTGAAGGCACTAAGACCTAGGGTTTCTATTCAGGAGTTAAATCCGATTGTGCAGTATATAATGAATGGGGGTAAGAAGATTAAAATAGGTTATAACTATCTGTTACGGGGTTTGGAAGATGATATTGGACAAATAGAAAATGCCTGGGCTGTAAGAATAGGGGATCCAGACGTAGATGTGGACTATGCTCTGGCATTAAACAGGAAAGTACTAAGAGCGACCAATTTGAAAGCACAACATTATAAGATGGTTTTTAATCTTTATTATACCCCCGCTAAGTTGTTTCAATGGGGTAAAAGGGATACAGATAGATGTCCAAGGTGCAATCAAGGTCCGGCAGATCTAATACATATGTTTTACTCTTGCCAGAATCTCAAACCTGTTCTAACAGAAATGGAGAAGTTTTTATCGGGGCTGCTAGAGTGTCAAATACCTCTATCCCCAACCACTGTTTTGATTGGCAGGGATGAAAACCTTAGAGTTGAACCGGAAGCCGAAGCTTTTATTTTTCTGTCTGTCGCTGTTTTTAGAATTTTAATTGCAGCGGCCTGGAAAGATCCGATTGTTCCCACATTTCAGATGTGGCTTACGAGGTTGCTCGGGACCCATAATATTGAAGAATGTCTATATAGTTTTAAGGGTAAAAAGAGGAAAGAGTATGGTAAAAAGATATGGGCTCCGCTTAGTAATTGGAGGAAAATAATAAGATGATTGAATTATAGAGTCCCTGCATTATCTGTTATGCTTTGCAAGGTAATGTCTTCCTACGATGTTAATTTATCTTTAAGCTACTTGGATTCTGACAACCATTGGAAGTCGTATAAGAACTATTTATATCTGCATATGTGTTTTAATCCTTATGTCTTAATTATCATCATGTATTTTATCTAGCTGATATCTGTAAATTTGTATGTATGTTTGATTGAAATTCTGATCCATCTCAATAAAAATAATAAAAAAAAAAAAATACAGGAGGGCGGTTGGAGTGTTGTACTGATTACTGGAGGCTGGCTGGAAGTGGATGTAATAAACTACATGTTCCAGACAAGTGTTATTTCACTTCTTATCACGTGGCGACGTGATGGGGCATCCACTTCAATTCTCATTCCCTTGCAACCATCCATGGTGTTTGATGCAATTGTAGCCAGGATTTTGCAGCAAACAATGACCCCATCTTGAAGTGGTGAAAACAGAAGAAATGCTTGCGTTTTTCTAACTTTTTCTACTTTCATGTGTGCTGCACAGTACAGCACACATTCAAGTGGGAAAAGTTATAAAGTTTGTCTAAGCATTGTATTTTTTAATGGAAGACCGCCCGTCCCATACAAATCCTATGTTAGACATAAGGCAGACACCTTTGCACCATGGTGCAAAGGTGTGTGCATGGCTCCAAGCAACCAGATTGTCCCCCTGGGCTTGGGAGAGAGCAGGTTAATACCATATCTTAGTAGTTATGGTGCTTTCCTGCTTTTTCCATCTCAAGCAATGCAGTGCCGCAACTTTGGTTGCTGTGGTGCATTGTTTGAGAGTTTTCTAAATCTGGGCCCTAGCCTTCTCTTGGTGCTGGTTAACCATCAAGACATAAAAGCAGAATCTCTTTGAATGTTTTAGGTGAGGGCGCCGCCCAGACTTGCACACATAGGATTCGGCGATTTTGACTTGAATTTCAAAAGATCTGCTATACTGAGACCTCAATTGTGAGACACAAGATATATCCTTGCATACAGTAACTAGGAAGTTGTGACCAGTAAAGCAGAACTTTGTACCGATTTTGTTTGAAAGATATAATTGTATTGGTTGTTTAAATAGCAGGGGATGGTTTATATCATAACTAAAATCAAACTGGACACTTTACTGATGTCAAAATATTTGCTGCTTTAGCAGTACCGAAAAGCAGTGTAAGATTTGCAGAATGGATGCTAGGCAAATCTAAGATGGCTGCCGCATTTAAAAGAGATTTGTAGTGCTGGGCAGTTTCCGCAGCACCTTAGTGGAGCCACTGAACATGTAAACACTAGAAATCATGAAATGTATCAAGACAGGGGTGGTCTGCATCGAGAGCACCCTTGCAAAGGAGAACCTGATGCCCTTACAAGTGAAACATTCTGAACCAGCTGGTACATTTGCAGTGCCACTGGGGTGAAGACACACTCAAAGGAGACAGATATCTGTGAATACCGCCAAAAATATCACAGTCGACAAATTCAAGTGAGCCCTGCCCAGGTCAATTGTGTATGATCTTTGGTTTAAACTCAGATCAACAGGTGTTTAATGTAGTAAACCTTCTTACAGATTAACACAAAGTAAATACACTCCCAATGCAATCTCTCCAATTAGAAACATCTGGACTTTTTAATCAATTCTTTTGAATTACTTTTTATTCTTTTTATTCCTTGTTCTCTAAATAATTCCCAACTTTCCACGATCAGGCATTGAAAAATACAAAATCACATTGAATAAATCTATTATCACATTTATTTTACTTTCACCAAGTCCAGCTTTCTAGTTCTATTTTCATACAGATGAATAATTTTTTAAATATACTCACAATTTCCCATCTAAAATTCATGCCACCTAATGTTTCATCCTTGTTGAATGTAGATCGAAAAGGCTAAGGGGCACATTAGGATTGCCCGCCCGCCACCCTAGCGGAACTCGGGACCGCCCGCCTGAAGGGCGGGGGTCCCAACATTGCCATTAGGATACGCCCGCCACAGTGGCGGGTGCATTCCTCAATTTAACATTGTGGCGGCGGTGCTCACTGCTCCGCCCGCCACAATGTTAAAAACAGATGCACGCATTTGCATATTCGAAGCGGCAGGCACCGCGCGGTGCCTGCCTCTTCGAGTATGCAAAGGCAGGGGGGTACCACAGGTACCCCCCGTGTGCCACCCCCCTTTGGCCTTCACTCTGGGGGCCCACAGGGGGCCCCCAGAGTGAACACCGCATGCCTTTCCGTGGCGGCAAGGCATTGACAAATGCCTATTCTAATATGGCTGGCGGTGTCTGATAGACACCGCCACCATGTTCTCCCTTTTCCTCCCCGGCCTCTATGCGACCGGGCGGAAAACAGGCGGGCGGTCTTTCTCACCACTGCGGTCCCCTCCGCCATCGTAATATGGCGGGGGGGAATGCAGGGAAGGATGGCGGGCGGAGGCAATCCGCCCGCCATCCTAATGGGCCCCCAAGTCTTGTAGCGTTCACATTATTTTATTTTTTAAATGCTCTGCTTTTCGGACATAATTTGTTTACAACACACACTAAAAGTAAATATTAGATTGTCTGAACCTATTTTGCTGGTAGAACTTTGAAAATGTCAAAACACTGTAAAGCAGTTAGACTATGGATACTCACAAACACTTGCTCTGGGGCCACAAAGTACAGTTTGTGGTGTGCCAGCAGGCTTGTCGGGAGGGGGTCTGGGTGGGTCATGGATTGAGTAAGGAGGTTCAAAAACATGTTATATAAACAGACAAGCCTTTATTTGCAGTTAATAAATGCTTGCCCATTTATTGAACATCTTTTTCTAAATACTAGTGCTAGCAAATAAACAGCAACTGGTGCTGCTGTCCACCAAGGGGGCTGCATTTAAAGGTCAAGAGGCCCGCAAGCGGCCCCCTGGCCGTACTTTGAGTATCACTGAAGTAGACAGTCCAAGATTATGTGGATCAACAAAAGTTTAATGACATTTTAGCAGAAAAAAAAACAAATTGTATTTAATATTGAGGCTGTCAGTATTTTTCATGGTGCTCCTCACTATCCCCACCGAGTTTGAAAGTAAAACACCTATTGGGAAAATATCCCTCTTTAATATAATTATGGCACCAGCCCTTATCTCACATGATCCCCATCAACATCTAAGCCCACTTTGAGAGTACAGCAAAAAGGTATAAAAAAAATAGTAGGAGACTCAGTTTTAATCAGATGGAAGACAGGCAGTGCTAGCAATGTATTCAAAGGCACCATTAAACCCTTCTTACTGTAAGGACATTGCAGGCTGAAGTTCAGTTATGCTGGAAGCATCTCAGATGTGTTTGTTGCAGGGTGCTTTGAACATCAAGGGCTGTTAAAAGGTGCTGACAATACAGAGTGCCAGCACTCTGCACCAAGGGATGGCCTAAATCTAGGCTTTACAGCAGCAGCCCACCCTCCTACAGGGTTTGGCCTATGTGTCTGGCTGACAGTAAGACAATATCAAGGAAGCAGACCATTAGTCATGGAGATGTCAAATTACCAGATTAGCTATTGATTCCGGCCACAAATCAGCGACAATGTAAATCTTGTGCTGTGGATGATACTGTCCACAACCAAGAGTGATCCCAATTTTAGGTGGAGTGCATTAAGGTAGCAAGACCAATAGTAGAATTACGAGTTATGCCATTACACGAGCCTCTCAGGTGCGACTACAGTGAAAGAGGGGTGTTTCGACTTTTTTTCCCACTTTTTGCTCTCTGATGCTTCATAAAAATTATATTGAATACAAACAAAAGCAGTTTGTTTAAGAATAGAGGCTTTTGTTCATATGTTGTACCTTTCTTGATTTGGAACTGTGGTATTTCCACATGTTAAATTGGGGGGTTAGATTAAATTATCTAGTAGCACAATATCCACCTCCTGGCTGAGATGTACATGTAATGTTCAGTAAATGGATACCAACCATGCTTAGAAGTACCAATACTATGCAATACTACCAGACAGTCTCTAATGACAATTATTGCCCATTTGCATTCCTCGAGTATAGGTCCCGCTGAGAAGTGTTGATGGAGTCCATCAGATGTATCATCAACATTCTGACAAGTCATGAAATGTATTATTTGTATGGATCTCGATGAGAATGTTTGGTATTGTTGTTCAATATGTAGCAGGGTATCTGAGAATTGCTAGTACTACTCCTTACTAGCAGATCCACTCTGTTGTGAAGTGCTGCTTGTGTCCATTGCAGGTGTGTCCATTGTAGGTATAGAAAGTCCTTTAAAGAAGTGGTGGTAGTCGCCATTGTTAGTGCAGAAGTCCTGGCAAGAAGTATTGGTGCCGCCCAGTGATACTATATCAGTTGAGAGGTGTTCCTAGTTTCCATCAGTAATGCAGTCTACTTAGAAGCAATGGTATTTTCGGACACAGAAAGCTGGTAATGCCCAGTAGTAAAATGACAGCACTGCTAAAGAGTGATGTCATGGCCCATTATTAGGGCAACAATGAGTAAATTCATAGGATCATGAATTACATTTTAGCAGGACTGGAGGGGTGTGCAGGATCGCATAATGTGACTCCATGAACTTTTGTGAAATTTCAAGAAAATAATATAAAGCTATATGAATGGCAGGAAATATGGTTTGCCGGTGTCGAATTAAAATCTTATTCAAGTGCATACCTCACTTAATAGAGTCATGCAAGATACCGGCAGGAGACTGGTTCATGTGAGGTAATATGAATTTTTATGGTCAATTGTGTCCCCTATCGTAGACCCCAACGGCTCCATGTACCTGCTCCTAGTACATGCAAGTTCCCTCCACAACCAGCTATGAAGACGCAAATACATGTGCGTCCAACGTTAATATGTCCTCTTTCAGATCCACCATGAATGGGTCCGATATTCAGTTCCTAAGTGCGCCTTGCCAACGTCTTTACATGGTGCACTTTCATGTTTTTCTGGCCCTGGCGAGTTGGGCCTTGTTTTCTGCCATTCAAGCTTTCTCCTGCCTTCTGCCTCTGGAAGCTGCAGCCTGAATCTGCATCTGTATCCATGACCTTTCACTCACTCCCTGCGCGGCCAGCGGTGCCTGGCTCAGCCTGCCGGCCTGCCAAGACTGTATTCAGCCTTCAAGTTATCTGCTCCGCTCCTCGAAAAATACATTCCTGTCTAGTAGTTTAGGTAAACATCCTTCCCAGCTGCAGAGCAAAGGGCCCGGCCTTTCTGTCTCCATGCAAGTAATTCATAGCCTCCTTTACCATGGTAGGCCCATGGCCCCCTTGCTTTACACGTAGACACGCAGTTGCATATACACGCATTAACAGTCAGTATAGAATAGCCTCTGCCCAAGAGACCTTTCCTTCTAGATAATACAGTTCCTCAAACACAAGATATTAGATATGATTTGGGATTAGGTTGTTCTGACACTCCAGACTTCTGTCTCCACATGTAGGGCTAAATGTCAAGCCCCCTTCACCCTCCAGTTACACGTCAATCATACGTCATGCTGCTGCGCGCGCATCCCTGCCACATGTTCTTGCTGACTCTGCAGGATCCTTCTAGGGATCCACCCACTTATGACACCTCTATGTGACGTTTCTTGCACACACCTCCGTGTACGCCCTAGTGCACGCCTCCTGTTACGTATTTCTGCTCTTATCTCGTTTCTCCCAGCTGTTAGGCCTTCTGCATTCAATATTACTGTATGAAATGACTATATATATAATTGCTTGTTAATAAATCATTGTACATGTCCATTGCAATTCCCACTCTGAACCCTCGTGGCGATGAGTCATGCTACCTTGGTTCGAACCAATTCCTTTTTAAGGAATAAACCCCCTTTAAACCTCAGATACCACGGACTCTGCCTCTTCATTTTTGACTGAGTTATTCTTATTGAACTTTACCGCATAAATTTCGTATAGGTAATTAGAATTTACCACATAATTTGGTGCCCGAACAGGGACCCCTCCCCCACCCCACGCGCCGGCGGTGCGTTGCAGGCCCTGTCCCCTGCCACAGCGCTGACGGACAACTACGCGTACCCGCAGGATTTCCTGTATCTCCCTCAGGCCAACGGAGGTGACTGAGGCTGCGATCGACACCCAGACGAGGCGGTGAGGAGTGCGGAGGATCCCGACCAGAGCCTAGCTGAGAGAGCAAAGTCCGAGGTATCCGGAGGCCCACCAGTTCCGAAGTTCCGAAGTGCTTACGTCACGAGTCGAGTCCAGTCGAGTCCAGTCCAGTGTCGAGTTTCCGAGGCCTTCTGTTCCGTGCTTCCCAGTGAGTACCGTTGTTGGGGACGCATCTAGACGAGCGCATTAATTTGTGCCGGTCAAGACGGGTTTGGGTACACAGACCCGGTCTGCACTGTTTAGCGGTGTATCTGTACTTTTTAGCAGTATATCCAGTATGCAATTAACTAGTTTTATTCTAATCGTTATTGTTCGTTCTGAAATGTTTTAGTATGTTTTAATGTCGTGGTATGAGTGATTGTTCGATCTGCATTATTGTGTTTACTGTATTAGTTGTGTCCAAATTCGAGTAAAGTATCAAGCCCAGAGTAGCACGACTTAAACATGCCGCTGTTCTCCAAACTAAGACAGATAGGAACTAGAAAAGGGATTCTAGAAGAAGCAGTGCCCGTTCCACCTAGGGACACTCCAGGGCACTTTATGTACCACAAACACGGCCTAGATGCTGTATTATATCTCGATTTGTGGGTAGACTATACTAAAGATTTAGCAGAGAATCAAAGATGGCCCGCTGCAGGGACATGGGATGCCGAGTGCATCATGAGAGTAGAGGAAGCGTTATGGAAAAAGAAAGCCAGACAGTCACAGAAAGATGCCATTGAACTATGGCGTAAAGAATTGCACAGACGCACAGAGAAAGCACTCAGAAAAGCAGAGAAACATAAAGAGGATTCAGACAAAGCCCAAGAAAACGTATTAGTTGAGGAGGGGATACGAGTAAAAGCAGAACAAGTAGACAGACAACGAAACACTCTTATGAATGGTATGTATCCTTTGCTGACCGAGGGTTTACCTAAGGCCACTCCGGAAATACCGAAGGATCTGCCCCCTCCCTTACTCCCGACTAAAGTACATCACAAGACCACAAAGGACATATTCCTTTCTTCCTATCTAGACGACGTAGCTCCCGCATATACAAATCCACATGCTCAACCACCACCCGCTGATGGTACTCCACCCCGAAATCATCTACTCCCACCTCCGCAACGAACTCCTTCTCCCGTTCCACCCCCTGCACCTGTTCCCCCAACCTTTCCTGCACCTATTCTTCCGATCACTAACCCGTTGAATCCTTTTAGTCCTGGCACCTCGGGAGGTGCGATAGGTTTTCAAACACCGCCACCAGCACACCGATTGACTTATAGGGATCTAGCGCAACAACGTACACCTCAAGCAGCCGATTATGACATATTTAGAGAACGTCTCTCAGACTGTAGATATGATCCAGTACCCGGTAAAAATGACGACAGAATGATGTTGTCATCAGTACGACTAAGACGGGTTACAAACTTTTTACTGTTACTACCAGGAATGGTTGATCATCTAGACAGAATATATCATTTTGTTCAAACAGGGGAGGGCCCTGAAAGTATTGGCGAGGCCATGGCTTACCGGAAAGTTGACACTCAAGCCAAGATATTACGTTTTTTCATAAACTGCCTAATAAGAGAACAAGATAGGCCGGGTGTAGACCCGGAAGAAATGAGAGCACTTAACAAATGGGGTCAGAATATAGCAGACGGGAAACATGATAAACAGAGTTGTATAGAAAACATGTACCGAAGGATCAGAAATGCAGTAATAAAAATACATGAAAGAAGACAGCCAGAAACAGAAATAGATTCAGACAAGGTCGAATCCTCAGGGGAGGAGGAGACACCAGAAACGGCAACAGGACAATCACAATTACCAGCTAAAGAAATGATAGCATATGTAGGTAAGGGAAGACCCTATAATAATTCAATGCGTCCGGTACGTCCGGAAAGTAAAAGAATCTTTCAAGCTGCCATGTCAAATCCAAAGACCCCCGAACATCTATTCCAGGCCGCTGATAGAATACTTCAGGAACGAATGGGGTACCATGTACTCAATTCCATGGATGAACAAGAACTGGCCAGGTCAGCCGTACAATGGACTGACGATCCTGATAAATATAGTGATGATGGTTTAGTGCAGACCTTTTTAAACCTTTCCCCTGATGAACAGAAATTAGCTGGCATATATATGGTTCAGCATCTCATTACGTTATTCAAAGGCCAACATTCTGATCCAGGTCCCTTACCTGATATTTTAATAGAACTACTCTCGCCACAATGGAGAGGTCTAGGTACTGACTTGATTAAAGTAATTCTAGAACATCGACACAGGTATAATACTTTCCTGAATACACGGTTTGTTCCAGCTCCACCCGTAGACAGAAAAATGTATTACATAGACAGACAGAACCCCTTGCGAGAAGTGCATCCAGTCCAGAATGCTGATAATTCTTTTAGACGCGTGTTTGTGTACACGCCCATAACGAAAATGGAACTGTTAGAAATGAAGAAATTAGTGCCCTGTCACGATAAAGACCCAGCAGGTTTCCATCGCGAAATCAAAGACATGTTACTCATGGGGGATTATACCTACCCCGACATTATGAAAATATTGAAAGTGTTAATGCCTGCCGGTATTTACGAGAAACTCAAAGAAAAAGATTGGGAGGTAGGAGACCAAAAGATAGATTGGGCTGCATTAGAAGACGAAGAAAAGACTCGTACCCCAGGAACAGGGCTTGGGGACAAATCTAAAGCATTACCAGGATTGTTAGTGCAAGTATTGCCTTGTTTATTAGCAACTAAAAAAGAGGACTGGGATGCAATCTCAGCCTGTAAACAGAAACCCGATGAAGACACTAGCGATTTTTATTCCCGATTTGAGAAATGTTTTGGTATTAATAGTGGCCTGAAAGCAAGTAGCGAGTCATATCCACATCTTTTCGTAACAAAGCTAGTCGAAAATTCCCTGCCCCAAGTTAAGAATCGTGTACAGAAAGTCGAGAGCACATGGCAAGCAAATACACCTTCACAAATGTTACAAATGTTACAGTATCACCAGAACAGAATTAGAGAGGAACATGAACACGAACAGAGACGCATGAAAGACACGAAAATGAAAATGTTAGTTGCTCAGTCAGTTCCAGCTGACGGTCAGAAAAAGGGCACGATACAGTCAAATAATTCAACAGCTCCTGTTAAAGGGACATGCAACTATTGCAAACAGCCAGGTCACTATATAAACGATTGTGCAGTTTTGAAACATAATATACTTACTGGAAAAACTAAAGAGAGACCGCGTCCTCCTAGACAGGACCAGGTCCAACAACAAGTACCACAGAATATCCAGCCTATGCAAGCCTCACAACAGACAGTACAGACAGTAGCAGTGCCACAACCCCAACCGATTGCTGCAACTCAACATGCATCACAGCAAATGTACCAGTATGCCCAGACTGATTATCCCGATTATCAGCGATACACATGAAACAGCCTAGAGAGGGAAGTTGGCTTGCCTCTTTTTGAGGTTCCTGTAGATCAAGAGGGTCCTTATGTACACAGTCAAGTATTAGGGAAAGACAGAAAGTTTTTAATTGATACAGGGGCAAGCCGAACAACAATAAGTCATGACGAGGTCCCAGGGGCACCCCTCTCAGGCTCACAGAATGTTTCCCTTGGTTTTTCAGGCAAGCCTATTATTAATGAAGTATCGCAACCACTTCCCCTTGCAGTCGGTCCATTGACACGTACTACAGATTTACTGCTCACAAAGTCATGTCCAGAAAACTTGTTAGGTATCAAGACCCTGAAAGCTCTAGGAGCTGTTATTTGCTGTGCTCCGGAAGGAGTACGGTTGTTTCTACGTGACTTTAAAGGTCACTATGTGTTGAGAGATATTGACCCCCGATTACAGAATGTACCTGCACATTTATGGGCACAAGGCCCCACTGATGTAGGTTGTATGCACATTACACCGTATCGAGTCACACTCAAGCCAGGTGTTGTTTTACCACGAATTCGACAATACAAGTTACCCCCCGATGCTGTAGTGGCTTTACTGAAAATCATTGAAGAGCTCATTGCACAGGCAGTGGTTGTAGAAACAAACTCGAATTTATGTAACTCTCCTATCATTCCAATTCTTAAACGTACAGATCCCAATGCACCACCAGTTTACCGATTAGTTATTGACTTGCGCGAATTGAATAAATGCATTGTACCGCAGTACCCTGTGGTCCCAGATATCTCATCTCTATTGACCGCTATTGATTCTGAAGCAACGTTCTTTACTGTTATTGATCTTAAGAACGCCTTCTTTAGTGTCCCAATTGATCCGGAAAGCCAATACCTTTTCGGATTCTGTTTAAATGGACGAAGCTTCAAATTTGCACGCGCACCTCAAGGATTCACAGAAAGCCCCAGCATCTATAGCCAAGCACTGAAAAGACAACTCGACAGTATACACATGCCTGAAAACACTGCCCTACTACAGTATGTCGATGATCTGCTGATCACCGCTCGAAGCGAACCTGAATGTGAACTAGCGTCACTGACGGTTTTACATTTCCTGGCTGACAAGGGGCACAAGGTATCCCCTTCGAAGCTGCAATTCTGTGTTCAGCAAGTTGTTTACTTAGGCCACTTGCTGTCCAAATGGGGGAGACAGCTAACGCCCGATCGCATCCAGTTAATTGCAGGTATGTTACCACCCAGGACACAAAAGGAGGTGCGGGCTTTTATAGGCCTCTCTTCTTACTGCAGACAATGGATCCCTCAGTATGCATTTCTAGCAAAACCACTCATTCAGTTAACAACTCAGGAGGCAGCGTCTTCGACTGTCCTCCCTTGGACTCAGGAACATACACAAGCTTTTGACGACTTAAAGAAAGCCTTATGTCAAGCACCAGTTTTAGCAACACCATGCTACAGTAAGCCTTTTACACTTTTTGTCAAAGAACGTGAAGGTACTGCATTGTCGGTACTCACGCAGGATCAAGCAGGTTCACACAAACCGTGTGCTTACTTCTCTAGTACATTGGATCCAGTAGCCCAGGCTCTGCCTGCGTGCTTGAAATCAGTTGCAGCAACAGCTCTAGCAATCAGACAAAGCGATTCAATAGTATTAGGACATCCATTGACAGTACAAGTTCCACACTCCGTGGAAGTTCTTTTAAATCGAACACAGACTCAACACTTGACTATAGCAAGATTGACAGGTTATGAATTGACACTATTTCAGCCACACATAGAGATTAGACGTTGTAATACATTGAATCCTGCTACACTTTTGCCATTAACTGAAACAGACCCATTGGCACATGATTGCATTGAAGTTATTACTATCACGACGAAACCCAGACAAGACTTGACAGATACTCCATTACCAGATCCAGACCTGACACTTTACGTGGATGGTTCATGCATGAGAACAAGTACAGGAGAATTAGTGGCCGCCTACGCAGTCACAACAGAAACTGAAGTCATAGAAACAAATTGTATTGACATCCTGTCAGCACAAGCAGCAGAGCTCGTCGCTCTGACACAAGCCTGTATTCAAGCCAAGAACAAGAGAGTTAACATATACACAGATTCCCGTTATGCATTCAGAGTTGTTCACGACTTCGGTGTCCTCTGGCGAGAGAGAGGTTTTTTTGACTTCTCACGGTGCCAAAAGTCAACACGGTCCCCTCATTGAAACTCTATTAGATGCAATACATCTGCCTACAGCGATATCCATCATGAAGTGCAAGGCACATACAAAAGTTACAGATACTATTTCCCAGGGTAATGACCTGGCAGACCGAACCGCAAAACATACAGCTCAGAATCAGATTCACACCACTGACCTGACAAAGACAATAGGCGCGACACCGACACATTGCATGACCGTTAAGGATCCCCCCCTAGATGTAATTGACATACAGACACATGCCACCCCAGATGAAATCAAGAAATGGATTGAACTAGGAGGGACTCAGACAGATCAAGGATGGATGACGAAGGGAAAATCCACATGGTTTCTCCCCGACTCTATGGTTCAAGTTATCATTAATACTGTACACAGTCCAGCACATTTAGGAGAGAAAGCCATGTTAGACAGTATTCAACATCTCTGGTTCAATAAACACTTACGAGCAGCAGCCAAACAGAAAGTGCGTACTTGCATGATTTGTTGTCAATTCAACCCAGGTAAAGGCTTCCCGTAGAGCAAGGTGGTTTTCATCCTCCCGATCACCCTTTTGATGTCCTACAGATGGATTATATTCAGATGGAGCGTTGTCGAGGTTTCAAATATGTCCTCGTAGTTGTATGTGCACTTTCCCGTTGGACAGAAGCATATCCAGTCCCAGATTACACTGCTCCGACCACTGCCAAGCAGCTGGTTCGTGAATTCTTCCCTCGATATGGTTTGCCCCGTGTTGTGTACTCAGACAACGGTCAGCCATTCTCGTCCGAGCTTATGAAGCAGGTATCACTCCTGCTAGGCTACCAATGGAAATTCCACTGTGTCCGACATCCTGAAGCAGCAGGTCTCGTAGAGAGACACAATCAGACCCTGAAAACTCGTCTTGCAAAAATCTGTAAGGAGAAGGGTGTCGACTGGATCGTAGCTTTGCCGGTCGCCCTTTTTTATATGAGAATGGTCGCACATTCCAGAACAGGGCTATCCCCGTATGAGGTGGTCTTTGGTAGACCACCGAATATGTGGGGGACGCCTTTGCCAAGAAAAATTACTGATGTCGATTGTAATATGTTGACAGATTACCTTGCCTCCTTGATGTCTGCACTACAATCATGTCGTTCACAGGTCGCTGCAGCCTTTCCCGACAACACCGAGGTGAAGCCGCATGATGTTGTTCCAGGAGACATTGTACTTGTAAGAAATTTCGACAGGAAAAGTCCGCTGGAGCCCAGGTGGCAGGCGCCGAAGTTGGCACTTCTCACCACGAGGACTGCAATCAAGGTCGAGGGCCGCAAAGGGTGGCTCCATTCGAGTCACGGGAAGAACTTTCGTGCATTGCCAGAGACTGACTCACCCTCCCCCTCTAAGGACTGTCCAGATTCTAGTGACTCTAAACTTCCCCTGATAGAGAAAACTCCACAGCAGGAGTATAAAGAAAAATTGAGGTCTAGCAAGTCAGAGAGTTTAATTGTTTAAGTCCTCCCCTAGGTGAATCGGTTAGACGTGTTTTCTGACATGTATCCCCTAGACCCCAACAGAGAGAGAGATAGACAGAAACAGCTCAAGAAACGTGAATATTGCAAATCTCTTCGCAGCCACTGTATTGTGACTTTATTGATTATGTTTTTTCTGAGCCTTATGATTATTGCTGCAAGTGTGCTTCTACACATATACTATCCTATATTCAAGCGTGCAAATTCTCCCTTCAACGTCACTGCCGAGCATTCTTTTAGTGAACTGCCCCCACATGAGCTGTCTTACAGACTTGCGCTGCGCAACAATACATTCATTAGTATGTTACATCATTCCCATCAGACCAGCAATGCTACTAATTGTTGGATATGTGGCCGACTCCCTCCCTATCAGAAATACAAAGGAGTTCTGCCTCTTTTTCCGTACCCGTTCACGCATAATGGGTCCTGTGGGGCATGGTTTAGTTTGATTAATTCCTTGAATTCAGACTCCGTAGTCTACCAGGGTAACTGGGTATGGGGAAACCTGAACGTCGTTTTGCATAAAGTCTGTTTCCCCGACAAGGAGGGTCTCCCCAAAAGGACAGGAACTGATCTAGAAAATGAAGTATATGGATTAGGTAACTTTACACTTAACCTCATGATTCTCAGTGTTGAATCCGAAACAGAACCAGTCTTGCCCGCCATGTCCGTACTTCCAGTCAAAGGTGAATTATGTGTCAGGAACAATGGTTCAGTACACCTGGGTCATAGTAGATGCACTACTGTGATCGAATTCAGTGATAAGGGCAAGTCTACCTTTAAAGCTTCACGTCATTCCTACTTCATTTGTGGTCACACCGCATATATACGCTTACCTCTAGATTGGGATGGCACCTGTTACATTGCATTCCTTCTGCCACCTGTTTTCCTAGCCCCTCCTGATTATCATAGAAACACCCATCTAGTACACAATAGACCACAGAGAGATCTCCCGATTGTCGACTACACTGAAACGGCATGGGAGCAATACACAGATTTCAATAAAGGTTTCTTTCCCTACCTAGGTGCTGTCTTTAATAGTAAACTGATACAAAAATTAACTAGAACCCTTGAAGCTGTAGTGAATGAAACTACTTCCGCCCTGGGCAACTTAACAGAGGAGCAGTCTGCGATGCGGATTGTTGTTCTTCAAAATCGTCTCGTCCTTGACGTCATCCTGGCTGATAGGGGCGGAGCCTGTAAGGTCATCGGGTCGAGCTGCTGTGTTTTCATTCCAGAAAACGGGCCATCAGTATATAGAGCCATTACCCGTCTTCATAAGATTGCAAGTCTGATACACCAGAATCCAGGCACCTGGACTTGGTCCGGTTGGTTCTGGACAACGTTGTCAGCCTGGGGATGGAAAGTCCTATCCTTCCTAGGTATTGGCCTTTTCATAGTATTCAGTTGTTGCCTATGTCTGCAATGTGGGCCAGCGATTTGCGGCTTGTGCGCCACATCATGTATTCCTCATTCGAGTCCTCATTCAAAACGCCGTAAGAAGAAAGAAGAGCAAAAGATGTTACATGAACAGATTGATAGATTAATGAGGATTGATATATCATGAAGGGTCCGTAGGGGACAAGGAGGGAATGAGGTAATATGAATTTTTATGGTCAATTGTGTCCCCTATCGTAGACCCCAACGGCTCCATGTACCTGCTCCTAGTACATGTAAGTTCCCTCCACAACCAGCTATGAAGACGCAAATACATTTGCATCCAACGTTAATATGTCCTCTTTCAGATCCACCATGAATGGGTCCGATATTCAGTTCCTAAGTGTGCCTTGCCAACGTCTTTACATGGTGCACTTTCATGTTTTTCTGGCCCTGGCGAGTTGGGCCTTGTTTTCTGCCATTCAAGCTTTCTCCTGCCTTCTGCCTCTGGAAGCTGCAGCCTGAATCTGCATCTGTATCCATGACCTTTCACTCACTCCCTGCGCGGCCAGCGGTGCCTGGCTCAGCCTGCCGGCCTGCCAAGACTGTATTCAGCCTTCAAGTTATCTGCTCCGCTCCTCGAAAAATACATTCCTGTCTAGTAGTTTAGGTAAACATCCTTCCCAGCTGCAGAGCAAAGGGCCCGGCCTTTCTGTCTCCATGCAAGTAATTCATAGCCTCCGTTACCATGGTAGGCCCATGGCCCCCTTGCTTTACACGTAGACACGCAGTTGCATATACACGCATTAACAGTCAGTATAGAATAGCCTCTGCCCAAGAGACCTTTCCTTCTAGATAATACAGTTCCTCAAACACAAGATATTAGATATGATTTGGGATTAGGTTGTTCTGACACTCCAGACTTCTGTCTCCACATGTAGGGCTAAATGTCAAGCCCCCTTCACCCTCCAGTTACACGTCAATCATACGTCATGCTGCTGCGCGCGCATCCCTGCCACATGTTCTTGCTGACTCTGCAGGATCCTTCCAGGGATCCACCCACTTATGACACCTCTATGTGACGTTTCTTGCACACACCTCCGTGTACGCCCTAGTGCACGTCTCCTGTTACGTATTTCTGCTCTTATCTCGTTTCTCCCAGCTGTTACGCCTTCTGCATTCAATATTACTGTATGAAATGACTATATATATAATTGCTTGTTAATAAATCATTGTACATGTCCATTGCAATTCCCACTCTGAACCCTCGTGGGGATGAGTCATGCTACCTTGGTTCGAACCAATTCCTTTTTAAGGAATAAAACCCCCTTTAAACCTCAGATACCACGGACTCTGCCTCTTCATTTTTGACTGAGTTATTCTTATTGAACTTTACCGCATAAATTCCGTATAGGTAATTAGAATTTACCACACATGCATGGAATATCTTGAGGAACGACAGCTTCTTCTGTTCATACCACTTTCCTGCTAGTGTCTTGCATTACATTTTTTAAATGAGATATGCCCTCACATGAAAATGTCATACACTATACAAGCAAACTACATCTAGCACCATTTTCAGATTTTCATTTTCAATGTGCGAATAGCTCAATGTTTTCTCAGACTAGTAGGGAGCAGTGGTTAAATGTTTCTGTAATCTCAAAATCTGAATTGGGGTGGGAACCAACAAATTTTCAGCAACTCTGACCTAATTCTCTCTTTTATTAAACCTCCAGTTTTCTATTTTGTGCAAACTACACATTTGTTTTAAATCTTAATGATACAATATAAACTTATATTACAGATGTCAAAAATATTTAACACAAAGTGTGAAAGCAAGAAATGCTTCTCAATTAATTAAAACAATTTGTTCTGAATTGCAGTTTCTGGCAGAGACAAAATTGTTTCATTTGTAAAATCACTACAATTTATCAACTATTGTATTAAAAAAAGGAAGAGAATACAATATTTGTTTTGAAATTGAAGGCGAGTTTGAAGTGGTATGGAATCCAGGACAAAAGTATACGTCAGAGACATTTTCTCCAGATCATCTCTTCACTGTATCCGAGGTATGAAAATCTTACACATAGTTTGCTTCAATTTACTGTTTCGTTGAATCAAGATGATGGATTGGGCAAGGGCAGAAAGGGCATCCGAGATCTCCAAAACACATTCTAACCACTTCATGGGTAAAGATAGTGCAACACATTGAGCCAGTAAATAGGAAGCACAGACCAATAGGAGGGATCCCACCATTTTGGCTGCAGCAAAATGAGAATCCAGGCGGGGTTGACTGAATGCCGACACGTTCTCCTTCATCTGCCGTACATGTCTGCAGAGTGACCTCAGGATGAGAGTGATGGAAGCAATTTCAAGAAGAAGAGGCAAGCAGTATCCAAAAACATTTCCTAATAAGAGAGAAAGTGTCAATGTCTTTCCACCACCAGTGAGAGTAATGTTAGCTGTAAGATTGGCAGGTGTTTTCAAATAGGACCATCCATATAAATCCCAGTAGACGGGTGTAACGAAAGCCAGGGAACCTGCCACTAAAATTAGAAGCACCCAAGGCATGTCCTTAGAAATTCTCAGTTTTAACCGGAAGAAAAGGCGGTGATTGAAGTCCACAATTTTCACGCAGTAGAAGACACAGAGGCAAGATGTAAGCCAACAGTTTAAGATGCTGGTCCATGTTAGAAGCAGAATTATGATGGGATTCATGGAATTTAAATCAAAAATCTTCATTGATGACGCAGAAACAGAAATGTTTCCTACCTGGCTACAGTGATAGCAAAAGCTTGAGATCCCTTGTACCACTAAGATCCGATCACAAGTGTTCAGGCATCTGCCTTTAGCCAGGTCTAGAAGATTAACTACCACAATGAAGCCACTAGTGAGTATTCCAAACACATCCACTACTGACATGAGAATCACAAAGAAAGTATTAAGTGCAGGCTCCATTTGCTGTCTTCTGTACAGATCACTTGAAGAAATGAGAAACTGTGCAGATTTCACCAAACGTGATCACTGAATGTCAGGAGCAGAGATGTTTTCGAAACCTCTCCACACCTGCAGCTGCCCCTGGTTCAAGTTACAGCTGCCGTCATCCCTGCCACAGCTTAGGGTTTGTTTAAGGACAGATGCAAATATGATCTTAAGGGCATACCACTCTCTACTCATTTTAACACCTGTGCCGTGAATGTAGCATATTTTATATACGTTTTGGAGAGGTGATTCCACATTCCTTTGGAAAATGTGATTTGTTCACCCTTAACAGCGTAGGCCTCTCTTTACCAAAGTTTTTTATTTTAGAATTTTGTATATTGCAGCGTTCACCCAAGCAGGGTTTATTGGCACTGAACAGGGCCTAATGGTGAGACACCGACGAAAAGCCACAGATACAAAGTATTACTTGAAAAAATGTAGGGAAGATGAATGTTTTTAATAAATATCAACAGGTTGGGCTCGGGCTGAAAGATAAAAGCAGAACATTCCAGTGCCTGGCTACTGACACAGAAAAGGCCCTATCAATAACAGTCAGGAATAGGGCCTCAAGCAAATGCAGTAATTATTGATTAGATAATCTAAAAAAAAAATTATTAGGGCTGTACCAGGAAAATCTGGTAATTACCGGGGACTATTGTGAGGTGTGCACCATATATGTGCATTTAAACAATGTATGCTGATTCACAGGAATTCAGTGCCAGGTGGCTTGCAATGGTTCAAGCATGATGAATTGAAGGTATTGGTTATCTGGACTATCTGGGTTACCATAAAAAAATAGGGCCCGATTCACAGAACTAACTTAAGACAAAATCCTAAACTTACTACATTTGGTATTCACAGAAGTTAGGATTGTGTCTTAAGTTTGTCTCAAGACAGAATTAACCTCTTCGCCGCTAATGACAAGGGTAACTCGTCATGGAGTTTCCATTGATTTCAATGGAAATTACATAAAAGAAGAAATATAGTCTTAGCAGCCAAGTGGTTAAGACAGACTTAAGACAGACTTTAGTTAGGATTTTGTCTTAAGTCTGTCTTAAGTCTGTCTTAAGACAAACTTAAGACAAAATCCTAACTTCTGTGAATACCAAAAGTAGTAAGTTTAGGATTTTGTCTTAAGTTAGTTCTGTGAATCGGGCCCAAAGAGAATGCTCTTCAGAGAAAGGAGTTGAAAAAATCAGGACTTTATCAGTGATGACGTTTGGTCTGATAAAGTCAATAAACCAGTGATTGCAAAGCCCACATTTTTCCCAGTAGGCACTGGTGCAGGTTGAGGACTTCAGAATGTCAGGCCTGAAATCCAGATCCCATTTAGACATTCCAATGGATAGAGAGAATCTCCCCACTCAATTTAAGCTGAATCACAGATATCACAACTCAGATTGATTAAGGATTTGTGCTGTTCTTGCATCACATAAGGTGATGCAATGCAGGGTAATTCCTTATTTCAAATTTACAGACCCACACACGTGGTAATTGGCACCACCTTGTGTGGCTTTGTAAAGAAATGTATTGCAACACAGCTGCTTGAGTTGTGTTGTGTTACATTCTAAGCTGGGAAGAGATCCATGTATGGGGCATATGTGGTCCTGTCCATCCACCCATGTATTTGATACAATTTCAGATTTACAAAAATTGATAGACCTCAGAAATCGTTACGCCTCCCAGATGATCTTGTGTCAAGGAGAAAAAAAATGTTCTCCTTGTTATTTCCTCTTTCTAAAAATGATGCATTATGGTGAAAGGGTACCTGTGTCAGCACAAGGTAGCACATTGAAAGCCAGGCAAAAGTGAGAAGTGTAACTTTGTAAATATGGAGTATTTCTGCTCTCTTCTTGTCACACAATGCATCACAGTATGTTCCCTTGCTGTGTTGGATTGCGTGTGATGCCCCAGTAATGGACTTTGGTGAGGCAATCCTGTATCTGGAAGGCAGACTGATGCTCATTGCCGTTTATCCAAACAAGAATCTGAGTATCATCAGAATATAAAAGTCGCCCAAAACAACAAATTAAGGGATGGAATGCTTGAAATATCCCAAACCATAGTTTTTTGCCCACCATGTCACCTCTGTTTCGACCCAGCCATGTCCAAATCAGTCTTGGCCCTGCTCCTCACTAAAACAGTCCAGCCCAAACTGCTAGGCCAGGTTCTCCCTGAACTGGAACACAAGCAACCTAGAACAGGCCTTGCCCTAGAAAGAACTGCAAGCTCTATGCACAGCTGGGTCGGAAAGCCATCTGGCGAAGACGAAGAATATGGTTAGTTTCTGTAAATTCAGCTATCTGCAAATAGACTGCCTTCTCTAGCAGCTTGGCCACGTAAGTCAGATGTCCAGTGGGGGCGTACTTTGCAAGATTATCTGGATCTAGAGAGGGAGGCAACACATGCTTGTTTCAAGGTTTCAGGGACATTTCAAGACAGTAGGGGCACAATAATAATAGACCTCAGCCAGTCTTGATGAAAGGGCGCAACAATTATATGCCACAAAGGAGGAAAAGTATCACCAGGAGAGCCTGCATGCTACTATCTAGAACCAGTGAAGAAAAACTAGCAGCATCTATGGGTGAAAAAACAAGCATAAGAGTAGTGCACAGCGTTCTGGAGGGAACCTTCTCAATATCGAGCATAGAAGGGCTGCTATTCTCCTGGGAATCTAAGATCTTCAAAGTCTTACTGAAAAGAATTTGTCAATCTTATTACAGGTGTCTGACAAGGGGCTGGGAGTTGAGTGATATGCTGGATGAGGCAGTTCATGGTCAAAGAGACATTGAGGAGCAAGAGGTTCAGCACCTGAAACAGAAACATTATACTACAAATTTAGTATTGCAACCGGATCAGATTCAGAGTCAGTAAATGGACTGTAAGAAATTGTGTTATTAGTGTAGAAGTATGAGAGCCCCACTCAAGTAATAAACATAATTACTTCCCGGCCCAGCCTCACCCTACTACTGATGCTTTTCCATCTTTAACGAGGTAGTGTTATTTTCAAACACACACACACTGCCAGCACCCACTCACTATGTGCCAACGGCACAACTATTCACACTTCATGTACTTCACACAAGCACTCATACACCCAGCACTTGCTGTTCTGGCACACGCACTGCACAGCACTACATCTCTCATGTAATGTATTCCTCTCATGCATACATGTACTAACTACACATGCACTACACAGTACTTCTCCACCCTTTTGACTGTTTCCTTCTGTTGTAAATGAATCTCAGACCCTAGTATAAATTTCCAGATTCATGCCCTTATATGGGTATACTTTATCATTCCCTTATATAGGCACAGAAATCATTACCATGTTTGGCCTAAACCATACAGCCCAAATACGGCATGGATACTTCCACTAAGCTCCAAGAATTAACAACGTTTTACTGGAAAAACCAGCCTTCAGCAGCCCGGGACTTCCCCCTGCTTGAATATTAAGTTCTCCTAGAACTCCCGGCGTTTTCCAAGAAATAAGCCTTTGAGTGACGTTATAAGTCCAAACATGCGTCAAACTCGGCACCTTCAAAGTATAATATGCCTTGATTTGCCTAAACAAACACACAGTTGTTTGGAGCAGATCGACTGTCTACTTGCCCAACGCCCTGCAGCAGCAAGTGCCAAAGGAAGCTGACCCTCGAGCAGACGCACTGCGAGACTCTGTCATTTCTCCTGCTGAGAAATCCAGCTCCAGTGTTCCAAGGCTACCCTTGCGGGTATCTGGGAAATCGAGTCCCAAGAACGAGATACAAGACCTCCTTCATTCTAGAACAAAGGTACGGAGCTGATTAGACCTCGCAGAGAATTATTGGAATCAGATTCCTGGCAGAGAACTCCTAGACTTAAAACTCCTCATCTTATACTCCTTCCCTCTTACCAGACTTAGGTTAGGTACACCGGGTAGGCGTATTCTAGAAGCACCAGTTGAGTATTTTAGTCATCCTTTTATCACTGTATGTATTTTATGTATTTTATACATTTTATGCACTTTATGGCTTAGAAACCATATCATGCTTTTACAGTACTACTTTCTAATACTGTTCGTATTATATGCATTGTACTTCATAGTAAGCCTTACTCTTGTAGCAGTTCATTTTCAATGCTTGAGAAAGAAGACTGTTCAATAAATACCTTTTTATTGAAAACGCCCGTCTCTCTATTTCGCTTGCATCTCTGGTGAAACTAAGCATGCGTGATTGACTGAGTGAAATAGTTATCTATTGTTTCCGCGACTCTAGAGATTTGATTTCTTATTCTTGGGAAACAAAGTTGTCATGTTTTATGCGGTTGTCAGAAACTAATCCCTTCTTGTTTATTCGAGAAAGTTTCTAGTGACCTCTGAGCTTGCTGGCACTCACAATTAAGTCTAATATAGCCGGTAGAGACCTAGTAGACCTCAGTCCTACGTCTAAGCTACAGGATATATTATTCCAATGCGCAAAGCCTATTGGGAATATAGGAACTACACTACACTTCCAGAAGCATACAACCAACAGAGAGTCACTACAACTGCTCTATGCAGCACTCCACATCTACCTGATGAAGGCCAAGTGTGAGTTAAGCATACCGTGCGGAACGTTTAAGAAGATGACTAAGCTTGTAGGCCTCACTATAGTGGCACAGGGTAAAAAGATTCTGTTCACTATCACTGATCACTGCACAGTATGCTGCCTCCATCAGGCTCGTGCTGCTTCACTCCTGGTGAAGGCTGCATGTGACTGGCTGAAATGCTTGTAGATACCATAATTGAAGCTTGACAAGTTGAGGGGATACTCAAATCCATTGCATCAGGCTAGTGAGATGCCTAATCAGAGGGACACACCTGAAGACAAAAGCGAGATAGGGAGACAGCATTTTTAGAATGATGGTTCAGGAAGATGACACACTGGTTCCCATGGTTCCCACTGGACCCCGTCCAGTATTGACTCCAGGCTTTCACTCCACACATCAAAAGAAAACACTGAGAACGGGGTCGATGTAAAATAAAACGGTCAAAATTACATGTATGCCCCCATTCTTTTTGCTGTAGAGTATTTTTAGCATGTTTCTGTATGAGATTATTGTAGTCAGCTATCTCTGGTATGTGGAGTGCTGACTGCATGGTTTCTTCATTCGATATCAATAAAGCATTTAATATGGTCATTCGGTGCTCTATGCGGACATATAGTATGTGGATCCAACTTCAAGGGTTCAGAGGTGGAAGAAAGCTGTTTGCACTAGCAAAGGATCTATTGGCCATTAGTCTCTGACAGAACCTAACTCAATGGGGTCTAAGAGTGGAGGAGAAAAGACGTTTTGTTGTCCACTGATGTAAATTACACATTAGTCTGCTGATGAGATCCTGTGCATTGTGTAACTTTGCTATCTGAGGAACTAGATACATTCAGTGACACAGGGTTATGAAACAAGTCCAAAAGACCCATACTTTTCCAAGGGTAAGTGTGATGTGAGTAGTGGATGCAGCTTCTGGACATCCTAGAACTGGACAAAAGGCAGATAATTTTAGGAACTTCGAAACTGAAATTGCTCTTCAGACCGAATGAGTACAAATGGACTCAGGGGCTTATCAATGACAGCCCTGCATGACTTTTGCACCATGTAAAGTGGTTCATGCATGACGCAGTACTGTCATAAAGATTTATGAAGCCATGTAAACCCACCCTGCAGGGCTTTGAGAGGCTTCATACCTCATGAGTAAAGTGACACAAGGCAAATCGCTGCATCGCCTTACTCTGTTCCTGGGAGGCATTCCATGGGCAATGTGGTGGGTCACCACTCCACCACCCCCCAAAAAAAATCTCTGGAATTTGATGCTGCCCCTGATTTACAAAGTGATGTAAACCTGGGGAAGCTTCAAATCCATATACCACCCGAGGTGAGGCATAACACTGAGAATAATTTTAATTTCTCCTGGTTTTTCCTCTTTACATGTGTGATGCATTCTACAACACACATAGAAAGAGGAAAACGCCTTGTTGAATTGTTTTTGTGCAGGAAGGTGCCCGTCTACAGGTGGTACGGTAGGGCCGCAGGGAGCAATGTATTGACGGGTGGCCATGCAGGAGCAGGACTGGGAGGGATAGGAGAGGATGATAGTGACTGTTAGACCTGTTCAGATAATCAACACATCAGTCAGAGGATGCAATAAGTATTTAGCAATACGTTTTCAATAGTGTAGGCCGGCTGGCAGCGTGGCGAGCAGCCTGGGTAAGAGGATCGTTGAGGCCCTTCTTATATTGGAGGCTGAAGGACGGTCCAACCTCCTGCTCCATGGAGCGTTGGGCCAGGTATAAGTCCTAGGAGGCTGCGGCTGGCGAGGAGATCAATGGGCGGCAAGGGTTACCTTCTGCTTGCCATGAAAAACAAAAGTGAAAAAGGGGGGCTTACCCCTGGATGTAAGGTGGAAGGAAGTGATTCCCTCCCTGATGGGAAGGCTGGACATGCTTTACGAAGCCTTTTTAGTCACTCAGGTGGGTCCTGGGGGAGGGGAGAACGAGTCAGGGGCACGCCAGGTAAGACGTAAGTACGTCCAAGATCAATGGTCTGGGGAATCCCTTAGTGCCATAAAGTGGAGGACATTGGAAAAGGCGGCAGGATCTGACTTGAGGAATACCATTGGTTTGGTAAAGGATGAGGATTGGACCAATAAGAGTAAAGACGTTCAGCATAAAAAAACTTCTGTATATGGGGATTACCAAGCCCATTTAGGCTCATCCCAAGGCATCCACTAAGAAGCAAATTTAAAAAGGGGAGTGCACTGAGATGTCCAATTTATTGCAGAGCAAGATAAGGGTCAAGGAAGGATCAAAAGAAGAAGAGTATGAATTGTGTCAGTAGCCGAGGGTGCCGGTTAGTAAAGAAAACTGGCTGATTTCCTGATATATGCTAGCGTATACTGCGAGAGATTTCCTGAGTGATATGTGGCATTTTTCAAGGATATAGATGTAGTAAGGAAGTCCCAGATCACCTTCAGTGGTTGAATATGTGTGAGGTATGATGAAGAATTTAGAGCCAGAATAGCAGAGTCCGCCGATGGTGTATGGGGATAGTAAGACAACAAATTCTTTCTGCAAACAATGATGCCAGCACCTACACCAAACACAGCGAGTAGGTGGCTGGTGATTTTCAAGCCCTTTCCTGACTGTCCCACTCAGAGACGGATGTAGTCAGGGGGGTGGGGGCAGGCAAACAACATATGTGCATGTTGGGCATATAACAATGACACATGCCAGAGAGAATACTATTATTTTAGGCATGAATCTTCCCAATGCAGTGGAAAACATTCGGTCTTGCAATGTGGGCCTCAGGGAGGCTTGGAATCAATGAGTGGACAAGTGGGCAATGGCAGTCCAACAGAGGCAGAGGGAGGGGAGGTCAGAACCACATGGGGAAAGTCTTGTACACCACTTAAGGGTGACAAGATGAAGTTTTGGTTGACTCAGGGAGAGAGACTGTGTAATTCTGAATTCCTGTTAGATGTTTTTGACAATAGTTTCAGGTTTGGCTATGAAGGTCTAAGAGAAATTCACTGGATTGAGAAGTTGCGTTCCGTCCAGGAGCAAGAGGAGATGGCAAAAGAAGTGTGTGAAGGAAGGATGGATGGCCCTTTGGCTGATTGCCCGCTGGCACATTTGCTTATATCCCTGTGATGGGTTGAGTAAAGGGGGTTTGTGGTCATGAAACAAGTCCACTCCATTATGGCATGAAGTAGGTTTTATTTTACGATATATTCTCCTTTTCCCAGACGCCAGGGTAAATGCAGCAACTTAGGTCTTTAAAAATTAAAGAAAATAGGTCTTCAGAACAAGTCTTATAACTTTGCTCTTCCTTGTTTCAGTCTTTTGAGGGCAGGGATCCCTTCCCTCCCTCGGCCTAGGACTGTAGACCAGTCCCAACTATCTCTCTTGGGTTAGGTTTCACACTCTTCCGACCCTCAGAAAAATGCAAAGTTGTGCATTGTTGAAAACCAGAAGGAAAAGAAACAAACGAAAACAAGGGTCAGTCTTCCATTTCTTTTGTGCTTGTCTAATAAAGGGAAGGGGATGAAGACACAATAGTGCAAGCTTTATCACACTCACTCTAAAAGGTACTGGTGTGCTTGTGAGGATGGGGGCTTTCAGAGGGTGTGTGGCGCACCAGCTAATATGAGCCTGAGACACCCAGCAGTCACACGTCCTCCCTCCCTCTCCTACCTACCCAGCCCGACACATGGCTGCATACCTGGGAAAGCCACACTCCTCCAGGAGTGTGGCTGGGCAAAAAACGGGAACAGTGGCCTCCCGGCAGTTCCTCGGGTCTTCGGTCCTTGTCTTCCTCTGGCGTACATATGAAACAAAAAGCCCTATTAAGCCTGCATGGTTTAATTCTCAAGCCCTGTAACTTCTGGGGCCACACTTCTTATTGGCTCACCAAGAAAAATTTAGTCACTGTTGTATGATTACAGGTCCGGCCATGCCTTAAAATATGAAAATGGCTGTGCACAGATTCACCCACATACAGTAAATATGTGAGAAAGCAAGGGAAGTACCTCACGGACGTAACACCCGAGGGGGTTCCCGGTTTGTTAATCACCGGTGTACCCACTTCTCATCATCGGTTACTTTCCTTGCTGAGAGGATGAAACATGTGCAGAGAAGATATGCACGAGTGAGAATAGAGAAAGAGACAGACAAGGAGCGTACACATACACTGCCTGGTAGGACAGAAAAAAGTGCTTAGAAAAGAATAACAAGTACCTACACCCAACAACCAATAAATATAAAACGTGAGGTTTGGCTGGCTGGAGCGATTTTATTCTGGTGCTGCCAAACTCCACCATTAAAAAATGGTTAAATTAGTACCATTAATTTTTTGTAACTGGACCGACATGTTTCATTGCCTTGTCATTGGCAATTTCGTCAGGGCAAGTAGTTGGGTCTCTATTCTCAATCCTCCACTTTTTCATATGAGGACCTGTACACATACACACATTAAAAGACCTCTGGCGTACACCAGGCGCTCAAGGTTCTCTTCTCCTCTTCCTCGTGGTCAGCTCTTGGTCGTCCCATTGCGTCTTCCGGGTCGGATCCCCTTCTTGGCCTTCCTCCATCTCTTTCATTGGTCACGGCCCTTCTGATTGGTGGTGTCCACCTGACATCATCGAAGGAGGCGTGGCTTCCCTCCAAGCTCATTTCCTCAAAGGAATATGCTCCTGTGTCCTAGGACTCGTCAAACCCTACTGTGTTTGCACCGGGACTCCAATTCTCAGGCTGAAATGAAACAATGTTATGAACCTCAGGAGGTGAAGTCCACCAATATTTTGGTCTGTCGGTCTCTGTGGGCTTTTCCAACACGGAGGGGGTGCCCGACCCGTTACAATCCCCAATTAGAGTTGCTCGTAAAAAAGAGCCAGGAGAATTCCGGTTGATTCAAAATTTGCCCTGGTCAGAAGGTCATTTGGTTAATGACTTCATTCTAGAGGAGAGGAGTAGGGTGCACTACACGTCAGAGGATTTGGCAATCGCATTGCTCAATAAAGAAGGGCCTGCTGGCTTAATGGCAAAATGTGATATTATGTTAACATGCAGATTGCTGGTGGTTCATCCGGATGACCTTGAGCTACTGGGATTACTGTTTGCAGACTACATACTTGTTAGCAAGGTGTTGTCAATGGACTGTTTAATTTCTTGTTCTCTGTTTGAAACCTTCAGTGCTATTTTACAGCAGTTCTTTAACACGGTAACTCGTTCCCACAAGACGATGCACTACTTGCATAACTTTTTCATCATAGGCGCCCAACATTCCTCGGAGTGTGAGGAGGTGTTGCAGACATTTCAGGACTTGCTACAGGATCTAGGGGTCCTTGTGGAACCAGACAAGACTTGGGAGCAAGGGGAAGTTTGACCTTTCTTGGGTGGAGTTGGATTCTGGTAAAATGGAGGTGAGGCAGCCCGTGCACAAAAAAGAAAAAGTATTGTGTTTGTTGAGTAAGATGCTGATGAAGGACAAAGCGCAGGTGAAGGAGATTCAGTTAATGCTAGACTAATGCACTTTCACTTGAAGAGTGGTCATGGCAGGGTGCATTCTTTGTAGCAGGTTGGGATTGGCTCTGTTAGGGGCTTCCTTTCCAAACCAATGATTTTAATTGAAGGCAGTAGTGAAAGCTATTTAAAGGGCTTGGCAGACTTTTTTGGGAGAGTTTAACAGTATCCCTTTGAAGGGGATGGGAGAAGAGGCGGAATGGTCTCTGGAGCTTTTTTAGATGCTGAAGTCGGAACAGGTGTGTTTTGGCAAGGGCAGTGGTGTGTTGAGGAGCGGCTGGACAATTGGAAAGGTGATGGATGTGGTATTGCATTCTAGGAGTGCGTTCCATTGGTGGAGGCGGTTTGTCTTTGGGGTCACACATTTTTCAGTAAGAAAGTGGTTGACATAGTGAAATGACAGTCAGGGAGGGATCTTCAAGTTCTCAAGTTGCTGTGAGTTTTTGTGCTGGAATGTTTGCAGTTGAATACCATCTTTAGAGCTCGGCATGTTGCTGGTGTTGATGACAGCATCCCAGATGTTCTATCCCATTCTCAGTGGCAGATATTCTGCGGGCTAGTTCCTTGGACAGACAAGAAGGGGACTCTCATGTCAGAGCATCTGTGGACCGCTGCAGAGAGTGTGTGATGCAACGGTTCAGAGGTTCTTTGGCAGAGTCCCTTGGCGTGCATCCAGTCATGCTTGGCCAGAATTCATGGCATCCGGTGCTCACAGGAGGAAAGTAAAGGACAGAGAGGAATCGCACTAGGCTGACATGGTGAAATGTATCGTGCTTCAGATTAAAAGAGATTTGTCCGTTGTGTTGATTGCCGGTATGCTTTTTGTGGTAAGTTGTACTCAGGTTAAGAGCCATCGGCAGGTGAGTTGGGAAGGTGAATGTTAGAAGGATGGGCCATGGAATGTGGACCAATGGAATGGATTAGGAAGCCAATGACTTTGCAGTTATTAAAAAGACTGGTGGGAGTGCTTCAGCAGATTTGTCAGGGGCAGAAGAGATCCGGTTGCTTTTGGTGATAATGGTATGGTTGTTTTTTGGGGTGTTACATGTGGGTGAATTGATTGGGACATGAAGAAGGAGAGTATACAGGCAGTGATTGGTTGTTGCAGGGGGAAGCCAGGGTATTGTTGCCACAATCTAAGACAAATCATAAAGAACGTGGGAGATGTGTCAGTCTGCGGAGTTATCCAGATGAGAAGGTGTGTCTGGCGCAGTGGTGGCTGAATTTCACAGAGGGAAAACACTTGAAGGGTGAGGTTTTTCATCATATAACAGGGGGCAGAGTGCTGACATCACTAGTGCTGAGAGTGTTGAGGAAGGTGCTGCTTGTACTGGATATTCAGGGTAGGGAATTTGAAAATCACTCTTTAAGAATAGGGATGGTAAAGAAGGCCAAGTTGCATTGCTAGCAGAGACATGCAATTCAGAAAGTGGGCAGGTGAAAGTCTGAGTGCTACAAGCAGTACATAACCCCTTGCGTGCTTCTGTCGGCCAATGGCCGTCGCGCACACTACCTTCGTAGTGCTGCGCACGTCCGTTGCCCGACGCGGCCCCACCCACCCCACCAAACCACCGCGGTGGAAATGCCGCCTCAGTTAAGCGAATAAGGTGGGGTCTAACTTGGTAGGGACAGTTTAACGTTCCTTTTTCTTTCTGTATAGGTTGCATTGAGGGGCCTGGCCATGAGCATATTGAGGCATGGATTTGTGGGCACTCCTTTGTGAAATGAGCCGAAAGGTAGGTGGATTCCCAAAAGTTCGCCAAACAATTGGGCTTTGCTGATTTAAAAATACAGTTGAAATGGTTTGGAAAAGATAGCTTGCATTGGGTGGCAGTGTTGCCTAAACTGGAATGTTTGAAAACATTTGTTCCTGATGTGATGGTGCTTCAATTGAGTGAGAACAACTTGGTGAAAATGATCAAATTGTTTTTCAATAAATGGAAAAGAAATGGGAAGGCAGGTGTTTAGAAGACTCAGAACAGTTTTGGGTGGGTGAAGTTTGCAGTGAAGAGAGATTGGAGACTTTATATTTGACAGGGGCATTTGAGAGATTCTTAGGGGAAGGGCGAGGTGGATGGATTGTTTTTTTAATGTCTAGTGAGGCTAGGCTTTTATAGTTTGTATGGCAAGAGGCCAGGGGTTTTTATAGTTAAAATCTGCACCTGTTTCATTAAAGCAGCCTTTTCCATACTTAAGTATGGCTCACAGTTTTTTTTTAGTGTGCTGTCCCACCTGAACTAAGATGGATGGCTGCCAACATTCAAATGAGATGTTCAGTGATAGACAGATTCTGCAGCACTTTGGAGCTACCAATGAACTCATAGACACCAGGAATCATCAGGACATGTATCATATCTGGGATGGTCTGCATCGGGATCTCATCACACTTAGAAAGCATGCAGACACACTCAAGGGCCAAAGAAACCTCTAAACACTGCCAACATTGAGCAGTTGTCAAATTCAGGTCTAAGTGAGCTCTCTCAGGTTGATGTTATGTATGACCTGCTGCTTAAAGGCAGATCAGTGGGTGATCAATGTAGTGGCTGCTCTTACAGATTAGGAAAAAGCAACTCCACTCCGAATGCAATCTCCCCAATAGGAAATACTAGGACATTTATAAACTATTATTTTGAATTAGTTTGTATTATTTTTATACCTCTATCTCTTAAAAAATTACTATCTATAACCAATCAGACATAGAAAGATATGTAATAACATTATATATGGCTAGTATCATGCCTTTTTGTAATACTATTTTCACCATGTCTAGTTTTCTAGTTTAATTCTCATATAGATACATCCTTTAGAAAATATGTTCTCAACTTCCCTGTAAAGCTCATGGCACCTAATGTTTCCACCATTTTGAAACTAGATCGAATGGGATGCACTTGCAGCTTTCGCATGGCATTTTTTTAAATGCTTTACTTATCGTGCATAACTTGTTTTAGAACATTCTTTGAAAGTATGTATTAGAGTAAACACAGTTTGCTGATAGAACATTAAAAATGTTAAAACACTGGGAAGCTGTTACATTACAGATACCAATCCTATATGGAATAAAAAAAAACATTATATTTTATTGAATATAGCCACATTTTATTCAGGACTGACTTTGACAGTATTTTATATGGTGCCCCCCCACCACTGTCCCGCACATAAATTGCAAGTAACAATACAAATGTGAATAAAACCATCTTTAATGTAATATTGACTCCTGTCTTTATCTCATATGATTTCCATCCACATCTGCACACAATTTTAGAGCAAAATAAAAATAAATATAAAATGTATAAGATACAATTTTTGTCAGATGGATAACATGTAGTGCTGGCATTTTGGCCCAGATATCCCATAAACCCCTTCCGGCTGTACGCATGTTAGACACAACAAGGAAAGGTTTCCCTCATGGCCCACATACTTTACACATTATGACATCATTATTATCATTATTCTGTGTCCTTCAAGATATGCCTATAACACTTTCTTTATTTATATTTTCAAAACTTTATTTCTTTTTTTGGGTATATATATCAAAAACTTTTTTAATACTTTTTTTTACATTTCTTTCTTTCAAATTCATTGTATTTTTCTTTATCAATTTAAACGGACATAAAAACATGATTCATCATTTTGATACATTTGAAATTTTGTACACAATAATAAAACTTTTGTTTTAAATGTGAACACTAAGGAATGTTTCTCCATTAATTAAAACAATGTGTTTGAATTGCAACTTCTGGTACAAGTTTAGAGTGCCACATTGGTTCAGTCAAAGAACCCTGCAATTTATAAACTATTTTGCACAAAAAAGAAGAGAAGAATATAATTATTTTGTCATTGAAGATTCAATTTACAGTGGTATGGGATCCAGGACAGTAAGCATGCCTAACAAATATTTTCCCCACATCATCTCTTCACAGCCTCCAAGGTGTGAACATTTTCGACATTTTCGACACAGCTTGCTTCTATTTTCTGTTTCTTTGAATCAAGATGATGGATTGTACATGGGCAGAAAGTGTTGGGAAGGTCTCAAAGATACAATCTACCCACTTAATGGGTAAAAACACCATCAGTAAAAATAAAGCATAGATCAATAGGAGGGATCCCACCATTTTGACTGCACCTAATTGGGAATCCAGGCGTCGTTACCTGAATGTTGATGCATTCTCCTTCACCCCCAAATATGTTTGTAGATGGACTTGAGGATGAGTATGATGGAAGCAATTTCAAGAAGAATAGGCAGAAAAAAATAAAAAACATTTTCTAATACTTCAGAAAGTTCAGTTTGTTTTCACCACCTATGAGAGTAGCTTCATCCGTGAGATTAGCTGATGAATTCCAATAGGCCTATCCATATAAATCCAAGACGATGGGTATAAGGAAAGTCAAAGAACCTACCACTAAAATTAGGATTACCCAATGCATCTCAGTTTAAACTAGAAGAAGAAGCGTGATTGAAGTCCAAAATTTTTAATGCAGTAGCAAACACCGAGACAGGGAGCAACCGAACAGCTTAAGAGGCTGATCTACGATAGTAGTAGAAATATGATAAGAATCATGCATCACAAATAAAAAATCTCCCCCAATAACGCAGAAACAAAAATGTTTACTAACTGTGTACAATGATAACAAAACCATAAGGTCCCTAGTACCACTAGGATCAGATAACAAGTGTGAAGGCTTCTATGTTTAGTCAAGTCTAGAAGACTAAATGCCACTATAAAGTCACTTGTGAATATTACAAACACATTCACTACAGACATGAGAATCAAAAACAAAATGTTAAGGACATTCTACATTTGGTGTCTTCTTTCAAGATCACTTGAAGAAATCAGATGAAAACTGCGGCGTTCACCAGAGGGGATCATTGACTTTCGGGAGCAGAGATATTTTCCAAACAATTTCCACATCTGCAGATTAGACTTTGAATGGATTAGACTTTGAATGGATGCAAATCTGATTTTACGGTCAGACTACACACTTCTCATGTTAACATCTGTGATGCACATGTTGAATATTTTATGTGTTTACAAAGAGGTGTTTCCATACTTCTTAGGCAAATATGATTTGTGTACCCTTAAAAGATCTGACTTCCCTTAATGAAGGGTATTATTTTGATATATTTTATATTTGAGATTTGTAGAGCCCAGCATTCACCCAAATAGGGTTTCTTGAAAGGGCCTAATGATGACACAGACACACACAACAACCAGAAGATTATAATGTTATGGAAGATCCAGATTTTTAACAGTTGTTTTCAAACTCTGAACAAAGCTCAGACTGGAAAGACACATGTAGAGCATTCCAGTGTCCAACTGCTGACACACAAATGCCCATCCAATAACAATCAACAGAAGGGAGTTAGACACATGAAACAATCATTGACTAGAAGATCTCAATAAACGAAAAGTACTGTACTAGGAATGTCTGGTATACAATGGGGAACAATGGGGGGTTTAAAGTGCCCGGTTAACTAGGCACTTACAGGAGGGGCAGTCGGAGTGCTGTACTGATTACAGGAGGCTGGCTGGAAGTGGATGTAATAAACTACATGTTCCAGACCAGTGTTATTTCACTTCTTGTCACGTGGCGACGAGCTGGGGCATCCACTTAAATTCACATTCCCTTGCAACCATCCATGGTGTTTGATGCAATTGTAGCCATGATTTTGCAGCAAACAATGACTCCATCTTGAAGTGGTGAAAACAGAAGAAATGCTTGTGTTTTTCTAACCTTTTCTACTTTCATGTGTGCTGCACAGTACAGCACACATTCAAGTTGGAAAAGTTATAAAGTTTGTCTAAGCATAGTATTTTTTACTGGAAGACCGCCCGTCCTGTACAAATCCTATGTTAGACATAAGCAAGACACCTTTGTACCATGGTGCAAAGGTGTGTGCATGGTGCTTTGCAGCCAGATTGTCCCCCTGGGCTTGGGAGAGAGCCGGTTAGTACCATATCTTAGTAGTTTTGGTGCTTTCCTGCTCTTTCCTCTCAAGCAATGCAGTGCCGCCACTTTGGTTGCTGTGGTGCATTGTTTGACAGTTTTGTAAATCTGGGCCCTAGCTTTCTCTTGGTGCTGGTTAACCATCAAGACATAAAAGCAGAGGGGCATATTATCAAGGGGGTTTATCTCCGCTCTTTTGGCTTTAAAAGCCAAGAAAGCGGAGATAAAATTATCTCCCTATTACCTAGCTGTCGCTAACACCAGTTAGCGACAGGTAGTAGGAGATAGCGACCATCTTGGGCCCCACTTTGCATGTCAGTGATATTTATCACTAATGACATGCAAAGTGGGCGTGCCAAGATCCAGTCGCTAACATTGCTATCTCCTATTACCAACTTATGGAGATATTCGCGCTAAGCGCGAATATCTCCAAAAGCTAACACCTGCCCTGAGCAGTTCTTAGCCATGTTATCCAATGGGAGGTGGATAACATGGCTAAGAGCATTAGCTCGGTAATGCATGAATATCGCTGACTTTTCAGCAATATTCATGCATTGCGGCCGATTTTTATCGCATTTGCGATAAACCTTGGTAATACCAAGGTTTATCTGCGATAAAAATCGCCGCATCTCAGCGGTAAATTTTTGTCTCTAACCAAGCAATAGTGATAATTATCGCTATTGCTTGGTAATATGCCCCAGAATCTCTTTGAATGTTTTAGGTTAGGGGGTCGCCCAGACTTGCACACATAGGATTTGGCGTTTTTGACTTGAATTTCAAAAGATCTGCTATACTGAGACCTCAATTGTGAGACACAAGATATATCCTTGCATATAGTAATTAGGAAGTTGTGGCCAGTGAAGCAGAACTTTGTACAGATTTTGTTTGAAAGATATAATTGTATTGGTTGTTTAAACAGCAGGGGATGGTTTATATCATAACTAAAATCAAACTGGACAATTCACTGATATCAAAATGGTTGCTGCTTTAGCAGTATCGAAAAAGCAGTGTAAGATTTGCAGAATGGATGCTAGCCAAATCTAAGATGGCTGCCACCTTCAAATGAGATTTGTAGTGCTGGACAGTTTCCACAGCACCTTAGTGGAGCCACTGAACATTTAAACACTAGAAATCATGACATGTATCAAGGCAGGGGTGGTCTGCATCGAGAGCACCCTTGCAAAGGATAACCTGATGCCCTTTCAAGTGAAACATGCTGAACCAGCTGGTACATTTGCAGTGCCACTAGGGTGAAAACACACTCAAAGGAGTCAGATATCTGTAAATACCGCCAAAAATATCACAGTCGACAAATTCAAGTGGGGCCCTGCCCAGGTCAATTGTGTATGATCTTTTGTTTAAACTCAGATCTACAGGGGTTTAATGTAGTAAATCTTCTTACAGATTAACACAAAGTAAATACACTCCCAATGCAATCTCTCCAATTAGAAATATCTGGACGTTTTAATCAATTCTTTTGAATGACTTTTTATTATTTTTATTCCTTGTTCTCTAAAAAAATTCCCAACTTTCCACGATCAGGCATTGAAAAATATTTTACATTCACCAAGTCCAGCTTTCTAGTTCTATTTTCATACAGATGAATCCTTTTTTAAATATACTCACAATTTCCCATCTAAAATTCATGCCATCTAATGTTTTATCCCTGTTGAATGTAGATCGAAAAGGCTAAGTCTTGTAGCTTTCACATTATTTTATTCTTTTAAGTGCTCTGCTTTTCAGACATAATTTGTTTACAACACACACTAAAAGTACATTTTAGATTGTCTGCACCTATTGTGCTGGTAGAACTTTGAAAATGTCAAAACACTGTGAAGCAGTTAGACCATGGATACTCACAAACACTTGCTCTGGGGCCACAAAGTACAGTTTGTGGTGTGCCAGCAGGCTGACGGGAGGGGGTCTGGGTGGGTCATGGATTGAGTAAGGAGGTGCAAAAACATGTTATATAAACAGGCAAGCATGTATTTGTAGGTTAATAAATGCTTGCCCATTTATTGAACTTCTTTTTCTAAATATTAGTGCTAGCAAATAAACAGCAACTGGTGCTGCTGTCCACCAAGGGGGCTGCATTTAAAAGTCAAGAGGCCCGCAAGCGGCCCCCGGGCCGTAGTTTGAGTATCACTGAAGTAGACAGTCCAAGACTATGTGGAGCAACAAAAGTTTAATGACATTTTAGCAAAAAAACAAACATTTTATTCAATACTAGCAGCCCGTCCAAACGTTGCCCGGGAGCAATTAGGCTTCAGGGCCCCCTCCTGCCCCGCTTTTGTAACCTGCAGACGTCCCTTTTTCCTACTGTAATTTACTTTGCTTCAGGGCCCCCGCCCGCCCCACTTTTGTAACCTGCACACGTCACTTTTTCCTCGTGCACACGTCATCCACCCCCTTCCCTCCACTCCATCCAAGGGACGCAAGTATTCGTGAAGGAAATATTCCTATATAAATATAATCTCCTATAGTGAAGCAAACGCATCTAAACAATAACATATTCACCGCTGACAGTTATGTGAGCAAACTCTCCCCTTTTTGACAGAAGGTGGCCTCGTTCAAGGGGGTACCGTTTTTCTCCTGACCTTGTGTAGGCCTTCGTTGCGCACTTTGTTAACGGCGGAGCACAGAGTCCCATTGAGAAGAGCATGGGATTATCCTACGGAAGCCGAGGTGGCTCAAACATTTACAGCATCTAAAACCCCTCTGGCTACACGTCACTTTTTCCTCCTTTTCCTCCTGTAATGCACCGTTTGTCTGACATTTGTAGTGCACCGTTTGCCTCCTCTTTCTTGTCTTCAGGCTTCCCCGACCGCTGCCCGCCCGCCCGGCCCGTCCCCTGCCCGTCCCATCCCGTCCCCCGTCCGGCCCGTCCTGTCCCCCGCCTGCCCCTATAGGAGTGCCCTTACCTCCGCCGGGGCTACTCCCGCCTGTCCGCTTGCACCAGCGCTCCTCCCCTGCGCCATGTCTGCCGCTCCTCCTCCGTCGCCGGTCCTCTGCTCCTGACGTCACCGCTCCTCCCCCGCACCATGTCCGCCACTCCTCGGACGCCGCTCCTCCCCGTGCTCCTAACGTGACCACGCATGTCGCGGCCGGCGCTACTTTTGAGGGACTACTTTTTTTTTAATCTAACATTTTAAATAACGGTTATTTTTTTAAATTTATGTAGCCTATAACCATCTACACACCCTGCCGATTTCAACGGTGTATCGGGTGTGTAGATTGGCGCAGTGGTTCCCGAGTTTACCCGCCTCAAAGCCTGAAAGTTTCTGCTTTATTATAGTAGTATAGATTGAGGCTGTCAGTATTTTTCATGGTGCTCTTTACTATCTCCACCGAGTTTGAAAGTAAAACAACTATTGGGAAAACATCCCTCTTTAATATAATTATGGCACCAGCCCTCATCTCACATGATCCCCATCAACATCTAAGCCCACTTTGAGAGTACAACAAAAAGGTATTAAAAAATAGTAGGAGACTCAGTTTTAATCAGATGGAAGACAGGCAGTGCTAGCAATGTATTCAAAGGCACCATTAAACCCTTCTGACTGTAAGGACATTGCAGGCTGAAGTTCAGTTATGCTGGAAGCATCTCAGATGTGTTTGGTGCAGGGTGCTTTGAACATCAAGGGCAGTTGACAGGTGCTGACAATACAGAGTGCCGGCACTCTACACCAGGGGATGGTCTAAATCTAGGCTTTGCAGCAGCAGCCCACCTTCCTACACGGTTTGGCCTATGGGTCTGGTTGACAGTAAGACAATATCAAGGAAGCAGACCATTAGTCATGGAGATGTCAAATCACCAGATTAGCTATTGATTCCGGCCACAAATCAGCGACAATGTAAATCTTGTGCTGTGGATGATACTGTCCAGAACCAAGGGTGATCCTAATTTTTGGTGGATAGTATTAAGGTAGCCAGAGCAATAGTAAAATTACTAGTTACGCCATTACACCAGCCTCACAAGTGCGACTACAGTAAAAGAGGGGTGTTTCCACTTCTTGCTCTCTGATGCTTCACAAACATTATAATACATACAAACAACAGCAGTTTGTTTTAGAAAAGGGGCTATTGTTCAAATGTTGTACTTTTCTTGAATTGGAAGGGTGGTATTTCCATATGTTAAATTGGGGGCTAGATTAAATTATCTAGTAACACAATATCCACCTCCTGGCTGAGATGTACATGTACTGTTCAGTAAATGGATAACAACCATGCTTAGAAGTACCAATACTATGCAATACTACCATTTGTTGTGAAATTGAAGGTGAGTTTGAAGTGGTATGGAATCCAGGACATAATGTATATCTCAGAGACATTTTCTCCAGATCATCTCTTCACTGCCTCCGAGGTATGAAAATCTTACACATTGTTTGCTTCAATTTACTGTTTCGTCGAATCAAGATGATGGATTGGGCAAGGGCAGAATGGGCAGCCGAGATCTCCAAAACACATTCTATCCACTTCATTGGTAAAGATAGTGCCACACATTGAGCCAGTAAATATGAAGCACAGACCAATAGGAGGGAACCCACCATTTTGGCTGCACCAAAATGAGAATCCAGGCGGGGTTGACTGAATGCCGACGCGTTCTCCTTCATCTGCCGAACATGTCTGCAGAGTGACCTCAGGATGAGTGTGATGGAAGCAATTTCAAGAAGAAGAGGCAAGCAGTATCCAAAAACATTTCCTAATAAGATAGAAAGTGTCAATGTCTTTCCACCATCAGTGAGAGTAATGTTAGCTGTAAGATTGGCAGATGTTTTCCAATAGCACTCTCCATATAAATCCCAGTAGAAGGATGTAGCGAAAGCCAGGGAACCTACCACTAAAATTAGAAGCACCCAAGGCATGTCCTTAGAAATTCTCTGTTTTAACCAAAAGAAAAGGCGGTGATTGAAGTCCACAATTTTCACGCAGTAGAAGACACAGAGACAAGATGTGATCCAACAGCTTAAGATGCTGGTCCATGTTAGAAGTAGAATTATGATGGGATTCATGGAATCTAAGTCAAAAATCTCCATTGATGATGCAGAAACAGAAATGTTTCCTACCTGGATACAGTGAAAGCAAAAGAATGAGATCCCTTGTACCACTAAGATCAGATCACAAGTGTTCAGGCATCTGCCTTTAGCCAGGTCTAGAAGATTAACCACCACAATGAAGCCACTAGTGAGTATTCCAAACACATCCACTACTGACATGAGAATCACAAAGAAAGTATTAAGTGCAGGCTCCATTTGCTGTCTTCTGTACAGATCACTTAAAGAATTGAGAAACTGTGCAGATTTCACCAAACGTGATCACTGAATGTCCGGAGCAGAGATGTTTTCGAAACCTGCAGCTGCCCCTGGCTTGAGTTACAGCTGCCGTCATCTTTGCCACAGCTTACGGTTTGGTTAAGGACAGATGCAAATATGTTCTTAAGGGCAAACCACTCACTATTCATTTTAGCACCTGTGCAGTGAATGTAGCATATTTTATGTACGTTTTTGAGAGGTGATTTCACATTCCTTTGGAAAATGTGATTTATTCACCCTTAACAGCTTAGGTCTCTCTTTCCCAAACTTTTTAATTTTTGAATTTTGTATAGTGCAGCGTTCACCCTAGTAGGGTTTATTGGCACTGAAACGTGATCACTGAATGCCAGGAGCAGAGATGTTTTCGAAACCTCTCCACACCTGCAGCTGCCCCTGGTTTGAGTTACAGTGACTGTCATCCTTGCCACAGCTTAGGGTTTGGTTAAGGACAGATGCAAATATGATCTTAAGGGCAAACCACTCTCTACTCATTTTAACACATGTGCCGTGAATGTAGCATATTTTATGTACGTTTTAGAGAAGTGATTCCACATTACTTTGGAAAATGTGTTTTGTCTACCCTTAACAGCTCAGGCCTCTCTTTCCCAAAGTTTTTTATTTTTGAATTTTTTATATTGCAGCTTCACCCAATCAGGGTTTATTGGCACTGAACAGGGCCTAATGGCGACAGAGACACACACAAAAAGCAACTGATTCAAAATATTGCTCGAAAAAATGTAGGGAAGATGAATGCTTTTCCTAAATATCAACAGGTTGGGCTCAGGATGAAAGATAAAAGCAGAACATTCCAGTGCCTGGCTGCTGCCACAGAAAAGGCCCTATCAATAACAGTCAGGAATATGGCCTCAGGCACATTCAGTAATTGTTGATTAGAGGATCTAATTAAAAATGATTTGGACTGTACCAGGAAAATCGGGTACGTTACGGGGAACATTGTGGGTGTGCCCCATACATGTGCATTTAAACAATGTATGCAGTTTCATGGGAATCCAGTGCCAGGTAGCTTGCAATGGTTCAAGCATGATGAAATAAAGGTATTGGTTATCTGGACTTTCTGGGATACCATAAAAAGATAGTGAATATTCTTCAGAGAATGGAGTTGAAAATAGCAGGACTTTGTCCGTGATGAAGTTAGTCTGATAAGGTTAGTAAACCAGTGATTGTTATGCCCAATTTTTTCACAGTAGGCACTGGTGCAGGTTGAGAACTTCAGAATGTCAGGCCAGAAATCCAGATCCCATTTAGACATTCCAATGGAGTGAGAGAATCTCCCCTTCAATTTAAGCTGAATCACAGATATCACAAGGCACATTTATTAAGGATTTGTGTTGTTCTTGCATCACTTAAGGTGATGCAATGCAGGGCAATTCCTTATTTCAGATTTACAGACCCACACAAGGGATTATTGGCACCACCTTGTGTGGCTTTGTAAAGAAATGCATTGCAACACAGCTGCTTGAGTTGGGTTGTGTTACATTCCAAGCTGGGAGGTGTTCTATGTATGGGGCATAGGTGGTCCTGTGAATCCACCCATGTATATGATATAATTTCAGATGCACAAAAGTTGATAAACCTCAGAAATCGTCATGCCTCCCAGATGATCTCGTGCCAAGGAGAAAATGTTTTTTCTCCTTGTTATTTCCTCTTTCTAACCATGATGCATTCTGCATCACTCAAAGAAAGAGGAAAATGCCTCTTTGGGTTGTTTTTGTCTCTTCCTGCATAACAATCATTCTGCATTATGGTGAAAGGGTACCTGTGTCAGCACAAGGTAGCACATCAAAAGGCAGGCAAAAGTGAGAAGTGTAACTTGGTAAATATGTAGTATTTCTGCTCTCTTCTTGTCACACAATGCATCACAGTATGTTCCCTTGCCGTGCTGGATTGCGTGTGACGCCCCAGTAATGAGGCAATACTATATCTGGAAGGCAGACTGATGCTCATTGCCTTTTATACAAACAATAATCTGAGTATCATCAGAATATAAAAATAATCCAAAACAAGAAGTTAAGGGATGGATTGTTTGAATGAATCTCAGCCACTAGCAATCACTTGGGCTGCATCCCAAACCATAGTTTTTTGCCCACCATGTCACCTCCGTTTCGACACAGACATGTCCAAATCAGTCTTGGCCCTGCTCCTCATAGAAACAGTCCAGCCCAAACTGCTGGGCCAGGTTCTACCTGAACTGGAACACAAGCAACCTAGGACAGGTCTGGCCCTAGAAATAACTGCAAGCTCTATCCACAGCTGGGTCGGGAAGCCATCTGGCGAAGACGAAGAATATGGTTAGTTTCTGTAAATTCAGCTATCTGCAAATTGACTGCCTTCTCTAGCAGCTTGGCCAGGTAACTGCAATTTTACTTGCAGAGTGGACATGGCAGGGCGCATTCTTTGTAGGAGGTTGGGAAAGCTGTTCCAAGGGCTTGGCAGACTTTTTTGAGAGAGTTTAACAGTATCCCTTTGAAGGAGATGGGAGAAGAAGATGAATGGTCTCTGGAGCTTTTTTGGATGCTGAAGGTGGAACAGGTATTGGTGTGTTTTTGCAAAGGCAGTGGTGTGTTGAGGAGCGGCTGGACAATTGGAAAGGTGATGGATGCGGTATTGAATTCTTGGAGTGCTTTCCATTGGTGGAGGCAGTTTGTCTGTCGGCTCACAAATTTTTCAGTTAGAAAGTGGTTGACATAGTGAAATGACAGTCAGCAAGGGATCTTCGAGTTCTCAAGTTGCTGAGAGTTTTTGTTCTGGAATGTTTGCAGTTGAATACCATCTTTAGAGCTCGGTACATTGCTGGAGTTGATGACAGCATCCCAGATGTTCTATCTCATTCTCAGTGGCGGAGATACTTTGGGCTAGTTCCTTGGACAAACAAGAAGGAGACTTCGATGTCAGAGCATCTATGGACCGTTAAAGAGAGCGTGTAAGGCACTGTTCAGAGGTTCTTTGGTGGAGTCCACATGGCGTGCATCCAGTCAAGCTTTGCCAGAATTCATGGCATCCGGTGCTCACAGGAGGCAAGTAGAGGATAGAGAGTAATCGCACTAGGCTGACGTGGTGAAATGTATTATGCTTCAGATTGAAAGAGATTTGTCTGAGGTGACGATTGCGGGTAGGCTGCCCGGGTTAGCTTTTTGTGGTAAGTTGTACTCAGGTTAATCGCCATCGGCAGGTGAGTTGGGAAGGTTAATGTTAGAAGGATGGGTCATGGAATGTGGAGCAAGGGAATGGATTAGGAGGTCAATTACTTTGCAGTTATTAAAAAAAGTTTCACGGGAGTGCTTCAGCAGATTTGTCATGGGGCAGAAGAGAGCTGGTTGTTTTTGGTGATAATTGAATGGTTGTTTTTTGGGGCATTACATGTGGGTTATCCAGATGAGAAGGTGTGTATGGCACAGTGGTGGCAGAATTTCAAAGAGGGGAAACACTTGAAGGTTGAGGTTTTTCATCATGTAACAGGGAGCAGTGTTGACATCACTAGTGCTGAGAGTCTTGAAGAAGGTGCTGCTTGTACTGGGTATTCAGGGTAGGGAATTTGGTACTCACTATTTCAGACTAGGGATGGCAACAAAGGCTGAGTTTCATGGCTAGCAGGGACATGAAATTCAGAAAGTGGGCAGGTGAAAGTCTGAGTGCTACTAGCGGTAGATAAGGTGGGGGTCTAACTTGGTAGGGACAGTTTAACATTCCTTTTTCTGTTTGTATAGGTTACATTGAGGGGCCTGGCCATGAGCATGGCTGTATGTCATTACATCGCATACTAATACCACGCATGCCATTACAGCACGGGTATTACTACGCGATGTCAATGACAACACCATGCCATTACAACACAAACTTTTACCACAAGTATACCTTTATCATGCATGCCATTACAACGCAAAGGCATGCGTGGTAAAGCAATATTTGTAGTAAAGGTTTGCAAGGTAAGTGACAACCTACCCATACACATCCCTCCCCCGACCCCTAGTCCTCTCCCTACAATAACACTACACTACCCTGCACGACCCCCGACACTACACTACAACACTACCCTAAACCCTAAAACATTACACTACACAAACACTACAACACTACCCTAATTCCTAAAACACTACACAAACACTACAACACTACAACACTACCCTAAACCCTAATGCACTACACAACACAAACAGTAATGCATTTTACTACTCAAACACTACAACACTACAACACTACCCTAAACCCTAATGCACTACACAACACAAACACAACACTACCCTAAACCCTAATGCACTACTGCAGAAAATATTACCGATCCTTGCGATACAATCTAGGCCAGAAGTAGTGAGAAGTATCATCTTAAGTAGGCTTGACTACTGTAACTCACTACTTCTGGGGGCACCTAAGACCCTGGTGGCAAAATTGCAACGTGTTCAAAATCTCGCCGCCAAACTGGCCCTTTCGCGCAGTCGCCTTGACTCTTCCACTAAAGCACTTAGGGAGCTCCATTGGCTTCGAATCCCCCAGAGGATTGAGTTTAAAGCCCTTTGCTTGGTACATAAGGCCCTTCACGGACAGGGTCTGTCTTCTTTGCAAAACCTGTTTTCCTGGTATGTACCATCTAGATCTCTCCGCTCGGCCTCAGCATGTATGGTGATAGTCCCCAAGATTATGAGGATTCGGATGGGAGGCCGATCCTTCAGATTCACCGCGGCAAAATTGTGGAACTCCTTGCCATTATGCTTACGCCGCACGGACGATTTTATTCCTTTTAAGAAGGCTTTGAAAACGTACCTGTTTCCAAAAACCTGTTAAAGTTCTTCTCTGCTAGCCATGCAACTGCCTAAACACTGTGTCTGTATCATCTAAGTCGAAGCGCCAGGATACCCGATGGGTGACAGTCATTGTGCCATATAAAAGCACCAATACATACATACATGCATACACTACTCAAACACAACACTACCCTATACCCTAAAACACTACTCTGCACAAACACTACTACACTACCCTAAACCACTACCCACACTACTCCCACCCCTACACTACCCTAAAACCTAAAACACTAAACTACACAAACACTACAACACTACCCTAAACCCCAAAAAACTACACTACACAAACACTACAACACTACGCTAAACCACTACCCACACTACTCCCACCCCTACACTACCCTAAACCCTAAAACACTAAACTACACAAACACTACAGCACTACCCTAAACCCTAAAACACTACACGACAACACTACCCTAAACCCTAAAACACTACACTACATAAACACTACAGCACTACGCTAAACCACTACCCACACTACTCCCACCCCTACACTACCCTAAACCCTAAAACACTACGATACTACAACACTACCCACACTACTCCCACCCCTACACTACCCCTAACCCTAAAACACTACGACACTTACCTTTCTTCTTGTGGTTCCAGCATCGCCGTCTATGCTCCCGGTTCCTGCTTCCTGCTTCACAGCGGTGCATGTCCTTGTGAGGAAACAGCCTCAGTTTCCTCACAGCAACGTTGATAGCCATTACATCGCATGTGTTGAAAAAGTGCATGTGATGTAATGGTATGCGTAGTTTTTACTACGCATTGTAACATTGCATGCATTGTAACGCATGCGATGTAATAGCAACGCGTAGTAAAAGTGGCACTGTGATGGCTGTTCCCTCATGAGCATATTGAGGCATGGATTTGTGGGCACTCCTTTGTAAAATGAGCCGAAAGGCAGGTGTATTCCCGAAAGTTTGGCAAACAATTAGGCTTTAATGATTAAAAAATCCAGTTGAAATGGTTTGGTAAAGGTGGCATGTGATGGGCGGCAATATTGCGTAAACTGGAATGTTTGAGAACATTTTTCATTGACCTGATGTGATGGTGCTTCCATTGAGTGAGAACAACTTGGTGAAAATGAAGGGATTGTCTCTCACTAAATGAAAATGAAATGGGAAGGCAGGTGTTTGGAAGACACAGAACAGTTTAGGGCGGGTGAAGTTTGTATTGAAAAGAGATTGGAGAGTTTATGTTTGACTGGGGCATTTGAGAGGTTCTTAGGGGAGGGGCGAGGTGGATGGATCGGTTTTTCAATGTCTAGTGAGGCTAGGCTTTTATAGTTTGTATGGCAAAAGGCCAGGGTTTTTGTATAGTTAAAATCTACACTTGGTTCATTAAAGCAGCCTTTCCGTTAAGTATGGCTCACAGTTTTCTTAGTGTGCTGTCCCACCTGATCTAAGATGGATGGCTGCTAACATTCAAATGAGATGTTCAGTGATAAACAGATTCTGCATCCCTTTGGAGCTGCCAATGAACTCATAGACACCAGGAATCATCAGGACATGTATCATATCTGGGATGGTCTGCATCGGGAACTCATCACACTTGAAAAGCATGCAGACACACTCAAGGGCCAAAGAAACCTCTAAACACTGCCAACATTGAGCAATTGTCAAATTCAGGTCTAAGTGAGCTCTGTTAGGTTGATGTTTTGTATGACCTGCTGATTAAACGCAGATCAGTGGGTGATCAATGTAGTGGCTGCTCTTACAGATAAGGAAAAAGCAACTCCACTCCGAATGCAATCTCCCCAATAGGAAATACTGGGACATTTATAAACTAATATTTTTAATTAGTTTGTACTATTTTTATTCCTCTTTCTCTTAAACAAATTACTATCTTTAACCAATCACACATACAAAAAAATTGTAATCACATTATATATGCCTATTATCACCCCTCTTTTTATACTACTTTCACCATGTCTAGTTTTCTAATTTAATTCTCATACAGATAAATCCTTTAGGAAATATGTTCACAACTTCCCTCTAACGTTCATGGCACCTAATGTTTCAACCACATTGAAAGTAGATCAAATGGGATACACTTGCAGCTTTCACATGACCTTTTTAAATGCTCTGCTTATTGTGCATAATTTGTTTTAGAACATTCATTGTAAATATGTATTGAACACAGTGTGCTGATAGAACATCAAAAATGTTTAAAACACTGGGAAGCTGTTACATTAAGGTGACCAATCCTATAGGGAGTTTAAAAAAAATATATTTTAGTGAACACAGCCGCATTTTATTCAGTATTGACTTTGACAGTATGTTACATGATGCCCCCCACCACTGTCCCTCACATAAATTGAAAGTAAACACTAAAAAGTGAATAAAACCATCTTTAATGTAATATTGTCACCTGTACTTATCTCACATCATTTCTATCCACATCTGCACACAGTTTGAGACTAAAATAAAAATATACAAAATGCATAAGATACAATTTTTATAAGGATAACATGTAGTGCTGGCATTTGGACCCAGATATCCCATAAACCCCTTCTGGCTGTACGCATGTTAGAGACTGAGGTTCAGTTATGCTGGAAGTATCTCAGCTGTGTCTGATGCATGCCTCCATGACACAAAAAGGGCCGGTGTCTAGATTGATAGCTGGTGACCATTCAGAGAGTCAACACTCTGCACAGAGGGATGGGCTTACCCCTAGCCTCTGCAGCAGTTCCTCTTGCCACAAACGTGGTGGGGGTGTCTGGACAAACACATATAGGTCTGCTTGGCAGTAAAACATGTCAAGTAGGCAGGCCATTTATAATGTTGATGTCAAATCTCCAGAGAGATTGATTAAAGTTGAGACTATCTTGCTAAGGGACATTTTTTGCTCCTACCAGTTTCCTACCTGTGCCTTGCGTTACTTTTTTTCCTATTAACTATGTCCTCACAAGAAATGTTCATGCTTTTTCGCGAAGTTTTGGAGACATTTTATAGACTTTCTGGGCACTGAGTGATTATTACAAGAGCAACATAATGCAAAATTGCATAATAAAACATGTCATATTTTTCATAATAATCTCATGTGTATTAATATTGTTGATATTGCATGTGTATTAAACCATTTTCTCTCAGACTAGTGGACAGCAGTGGTTTAATGTTTCAGTAATTTTAAAATCTTTATTAGCGCATAAATCAAAAAAATGCCAGCACCTAAAATCCCAATCTCTATTTTATTAAATCTTTAGTATTCTATTGTGAGCAAACTACACGTTTGTTTTAAATGTGAACACTTAGGGATGCTTCTCCATTAATTAAAACAATTTGTTTGAATTGTAACTGCTGGTACAAGTTTAGAGTCCTAAATTGGTTCACTCGAAGAACACTACAATTTATCAACTATTTTGTACAAAAAAGAAGAGAAAAAAATATTTATAAGGGGCCCGATTCACAGAACTAACTTAAGACAAAATCCTAAACTTACTACTTTTGGTATTCACAGAAGTTAGGATTTTGTCTTAAGTTTGTCTTAAGACAGACTTAAGACAGACTTAAGACAAAATCCTAACTTAAGTTTGTCTTAAGTCTGTCTTAAGTCTGTTTTAAGATAAACTTAAGACAAAATCCTAACTTCTGTGAATACCAAAAGTAGTAAGTTTAGGATTTTGTCTTAAGTTGGTTCTGTGAATCGGGCCCTTTGTCATTGAATATTCAATTTACAGTGGTATGGTATCCAGGACATTAAGCATGCCTCACAAATATTTTCCCCAGATCATCTCTTCACAGCCTCCAAGGTTTGAACATTTTCAACATAGCTTGCTTCAATTTTCTTTCTCTTTGAATCAAGGTGATGGATTGTGCAGTGGCAGAAAGTGTTGGGAAGGTCTCAAAGATACAAACTGCCCACTTAATAGGTAAAAACATGCTCAGTAAAAATAAAGCATGGATCAATAGGAGGGATCCCGCCATTTTGGCTGCACCTAAATGGGAATCCGGGCGTGGTTGACTGAATGTTGATGCACATTATTTTATTTATTTATCTTATTTGCCTGAAAACTTAAAACCATTGCAAAATTACAACCATGGTAAAACAAAATTCATATCAATAGGAATATTCATATAATATAGAAAATCATATCAATAAATCTAAAATAGCTCAATAATTGTAGATAACTTATGCCGTAGAATCTACCCCTAAATTCATAAAACAACGTTGTTAAAGAAAAAACAGCAGAGTCAAACCATGAATGCCATGATAGCTACGTTAAAACTAAGGATTTCATCCTGGAGATGAAAGTTCATTTAGACTTTTGCAAAACACTTTTCTGGCTTGTTTTAAAATAAGCGATAAGCATAGGTTTGTGTCGGGTGAATCAGTTAGCTGCTAAATTTAGCTTTGTTCCTGCTGCGCTCATGAAGCGGACCAGGCAGCAGGCTAGCTCAATGTCTCCATCTTAAAAGCAGGCTTTAACTGCCTGTCTGCATGTTCGGATCTGTCTTTCATTCAGGACCGGTTTTAGTAATGGTTTTCTTTCCTTATCTAAACCCTTACAAATGCACAGTAAGTGTGGTACATCTTTGTGAGCATCACCACATAATCTACACTCTGTTATTGTATCTGTTTCCACAGTGAAAGGTGCAGCATTGCTGGTAGTATGCTTAGTCTCAGCTGCAGATATCTTTCCTTTGCTGGTCTCAAAAAACCTATGCCAAGGAAGTTTAAGGCGAGCACCTGGAATAGCTCTGAATAAAGAACCAATCATAGACCCTCGCTTTTACTGCAGTTTTGTCTTCTACGAGGGACAGTGTCTTCACTGATTTATTTACTAGTTCCTTAAAATGCTTATGAGACACAGCGGTTTCCCAAACGTCCTTTAAGACAAGACTAGTTTCTCTGGATTGAAGGTAGGTGATGGCGAGGCTATCTGTTGATGCATTCTCCTTCACCCTCTCAAATGTCTGTAGATGGACTTGAGGATGAGTATGATGGAAGCAACTTCAAGAAGAAGAGGCAGAAAGAATTTACCAACATTTTCTAATACTTCAGAAAGTTCAATGTGTTTTCACCACCTATGAGAGTAGTGGTAGCTGTGAGATTAGCTGATGAATTCCAATAGGAATCTCAATATAAATCCAAGAAGATGGGTTTAATGTAAGTCAAATAATCTACCACTACACGTTAGGAGTACCCAATGCATGTTGCTGGAAATCCGTGGTTTTAACTAGAAGAAGAAGCGTGATTGAAGTCCAAAATTATAATGCAGTAGCAAACACAGAGACAGGGAGCAACTGAACAGATTAAGAGGCTGATCTATGATAGAAGTAGAAATATGATAGGAATCATGTAACACAAATAAAAAATCTACCCCAATAACACATAAACAAAAATGTTTACTAACTGTGTACAATGATAACAAAAGCATGAGGTTCCTAGTACCACTAGGGTCAGATAACAATTGTTAAGGCTTCTATGTTCAGTCAAGTCTAGAAGACTAAGGGTCAGATGTATCAAAGGGATTTACCCATTCTATGTCTATGGGAAAATGAGTTCATACATATGGCCCTAAATGCCACAATAAAGCCACTTGTGAATATTACAAACACATTTACTACAGACATGAGAATCAAAAGCAAAATGTTAATACATTCTACATTTGGTGTTTTCTTTCAAGATCACTTGAAGAAATCAGAAGAAAACTGCGGCGTTCACCAGAGGGGATCACTGACTGTCAGGAGCAGAGATATTTTCCATGGATTTTCCACACCTGCAGAAGCCCCTGGTTTAAATTACAGCTGCCATCATCGTTGCCACAGCTTAGGATTTGATTTTGAATGGATGCAAATCGGATTTTATGGTCAGACTGCGCACTACTCATGTTAACATCTGTGATGCAAATGTTGAATATTTTGTGTGTTTTAAAAGAGGTGTTTCCACACTTCTTAGGAAAATGTGATTTGTGTACCCTTAAAAGATTTGACTTCCTTTGATGAAGGGTATTATTTTTATATTTTATTTTTGAGATTTTTAGACCCCAGCGTTCACCCGAACAGGGTTTCTTGAAAGGGCCTAATGATGACCGAGACACACACAACAACCAGAAGATTCAATTTTCTACTTTTAGAATTTTATGGAAGATCCAGATTTTTTACAGTTATTTTCAAACTCTGAACAAAGCTCAGACTGGACAGACAAATGTGGAGCATCCAGTGTCCAACTGCTGACACAAAAATGCCCATCCAATAACAATCAAGAGAAGGGCGTTAGGCACATGAAACAATCATTGACTAGAAGATCTCAACAAACGATAAGTACGGTACTAGGAAATTCTGGTATACAATGGGGAACATTGGGGGGTGTAAAGTGCCATATTGACTATGCACTTACATTTAACGTTTATACACTGCATAATGGGATGCCGGCACCGGGAAGATAAATGATATGAGATGTGACCCTAAGTTTAGAGCCCCAGTACAATTCTGTCAGCAAAGAATTGGATTAGTTGCACTCTCTTAAGCAAGTAGAGAGGAAGTTCAAAATAGATGGAGTTACAATAGTCTAAGCACTATCAAAAAAAGCTTTTATCTGAGCATTATCAGCATATAAATATATGCTGGTTGGGGATCTGCTCATGGTTCTAGCGCTGAGACACCATTTTCGGTATTTGTGCGCTTTATAAATATCATTATAATTATCATTATCATAAGCCAAAACTATAAGTTTCAATGAGATTAATGTCATATATTGTTTAATAAGTAATAGAGAGAGAACCAAGCCCTGGGCTGAGGAACAACACAAAAACATGGCCTGGAGGAAGAAGTAAAAGAGGAAAGAGCAATACCCAAATCTTTCAGTCTCAACAGAAAGAATAGAGTAGTTGATAGTACCCAACTCCACAGATACATCCAAAGATGTGTTTGAATATTAGAATCTAAACACCAGGACAGTTCATCTACCCCTGAAAGGACTATACGTTTTGTGTACAGCTAGAACAGAGCCCTAACTGGTGAGGTTGAAGAAGATGGTTGGCTTCAATATACTAAGATATTTGCATATAGACTACCTTCTTTTGCAGCTTGGCTTGGTAATGCAGACAGAAAACAGATAGGTAGCTGTTGGATCAAGAGTGTGTTTCTTCAGAAGAGGCAACACATATGCATGTTTGAAGGTTTCTGGAACAACTCCAGAAAGTAAAAACACAATAATAATAGAACTCAGCCTGCATTGATCAAGGAGTGCAAAGGTTACATGCAGCAAAGGCGGAAATATATCCCCAGGAGAGCCTGAGGCTATACTGTCATGAACAAGCAAAGAAAAACTACTGGCACATATGGCTGAAAAACCATGTATAAAAGTAGTAGAGAGAGGGTTGGTGGGAACTTTCACAAGATCCAGTAGAGATTGCTATTGCCCAGGAAATCTAAGATATTCAAAATATGATCATAACAGAAATGGGCAATTATATGTTACAGGAGTATGACAAGCTGAATTGCACAATTCATTGATAACAGAAAACATGGCGGGAGACACATTCAAGAAGAGCAGCAGCTAAAAGAGAAAAATTATAATGCAAATTTAGTATTGCAGCTGGATCAGATTCAGAGTCAATACATGGACTGTACAAATTGGGTTGTTAGTTGACAGGGGAGAGAGTCCAACTCAAGTAATAAATATCACCCTTGTCAATGTGAACCACAAAAGCCACTAAATGAACCTGTGCTTATTCCTTTGGTAGCTTGGCACAAAAGAAGCTCGGCTTAACTTAGAGGCAATGTTTAAGGAATGTATGCAACACTCAAATAGTAATAAAGTGAAAACACAACACAATAAAAACCTCAAACCAATTCATAAAAATAGAGAACATTTATTACGAATGGCAGGTCATCGCTGGAGATTCACATTGACAGCCATCGTGGATGGTCATTAAGTGACATGAGGAGCCTGATCACTGTTGAGTAGAGTCAAAAATGTTCTGGATGTTCACCTGGAGCTCTGAACTTGTGGCTTTGAGGCAGCAGGAGTACACTCTGATGTCAGCCAAGTGACCAGGACCTCGAGGGGTACCTCCTAGGATTAGGACTCACTCCAGCAGAGGTCAGCATCAGCACTCAGGCAAGTATAGGTAAGCCCAGTTGGTGCTGGTCTACTGTCCAGTTGCTTAGAGACCTCTGGGAGCTTGTTCTGGCCCTGTAGTTCAAGCTGGAGGTCATCAAACTGATCCATTGAGTCACTTCTGTGGAACCTCTGTTTGAGGAAAACAGGTCCAATCTTTCTTCTTCAAACAGCAGGGCAGTCCTTCTCCTGAATCTTGCATTGGCCCAAGTGTTTCTGAAGGTGCTACTTTTATTCTCAGTGCCAGTCTATCTGTTGGGGATGGCCTCTTTGTCTAACCTTCTACCTTTACTGCATTTGGCTCCAAACTGTCAATGGTAACAAAGGGCAGGCATGCCTAGGTACGAGCTTCATTTGTCAGTGACAGGGCAGGCAATCCTTAGAAGTCAAAAGGGGATGGGCAAGCCCTGGAGCTACACTTTGAAGCTCAGAAAGTCTGAGTACAACCCCCATGGGCATCCTTCTCAGAAGAGAAACAACCTACTCTACATACAAAGGCTGCTTGTCCCCATGTCTGGAAGGACTGAACAAAACACCACAGGAAAGGCATTTACAGTCAAGTGATCCTGGACACTAACGGAAGGGTATATTTGGTTTAGCCAGACAAATGCCAACATTCTAAAAGTGGCATTTCAGAATAGTAATTTAAAATCCAACATTAAAGATGATTTTTAAATCACAATTCATTTGAGTGGAGGAATCATTACTCTATCTTTTCCCAAAACTGAAGTTAACACTTATTAAGTGTAATATGGTAATCCACTGCTGGTCTATTGGAGAGATAGCATTGCAACAGTGAAAAAAGACTTTAAGAGTTTTTGCTGTCAGGGCATGTAACATGTGAGTACGCATATCATACTTTTGAAATACTATGCACCATTCCCTATGAGCCTTTGAAGCTTACCTAAGGGTGACTTACAAGAATTAAAATGAAGGTTTAGGCCTGACAAAAAACTTTATTTTGCCAGCTCAAAATGGCAGTTTATTTCTTCACTGCAGGATGCAGTGGCAGGCCTGACACATGTTTCACCAGCTACTTCAGTGGGTGGCACCAAGAGTGCAGCCCAATAGTAGCATTTAATTTACAGGTCCTGAATACATGTAGTCTCGTATACTGGGGGCGTACAAGTAAATTATATGTCCCCTCCAGGTGTATGCCAGTTTCACCATATTTTGATGGGAGACCACAAGCAATGTACCACTGGTTAGCAAGTAGAAAGTGCAGAGACTTTAAAGCCAGCAAAAATGGGTTCAGCAAGGCAGATAAAATTCTGGAGGGACCCTGGAAATAGCACCAGGCCCAATATGCCCACTTTGGGATGTTTGCACTCAAAGAATCAGCTGTGACTGCTTTCCATCTCCTGACCTTAGTTTCTAGAAATTGCTTCTGGTGTAGATCTGTCAAATTTGCAAGAGAATGTAATAGCATAATTGTCAGACCAAGGAAGAATGTAGGGAAAAACACTCTGAAAAATGGCATTTGGAGAGCATAATATTGAGTGTATCGCCTTTGACATAGGTAGGAAATGAAGGGTTGGAAAATCCAAAAGAGCAAATACGTTATTAGATTTTTTGTTCAGGTTTAAAATGAGGCAGTCAGAAAGAACTTGGAGAACAAATTGAGTAGGTGGACATTTAAGGGATCACAAAATGTGGTGTAGATTGGAGAAATGTTTGCCTACCTAATGGGATTTCCCATGCAACATTTTTCTGCCTGAGTACTTCTGAAACTGCTCAACAGATGGTCAAACAATTCTCCTGCATGGTGGATATTTCACTGTGCTTTTTCTTGGGTTTGTGAAGATGCATTCAGCCTAATTGGAAGTGCAAGATACATTAAGAGTGTCTAGTAGCTATATTCCTTATATTGCACATAAACACATCAATTGTGGAATAAAAGAACACAATGCACATATACAACACCGGACACCCTCATGTTTTTTCCTCGCGCTATTCACAAACTTTGAGAGACAAAAAGGTAAAGTTTTATGTGGCAAACGCAGCAGTATGTATGGGTGAGGGGTTACATTGCCCACACATTAATTTCTCTCCCTGGCCTGTTGAAAGGCCAAGGGGGGATAAAAACAATGCACCCTTCCCAAGGCTAGGAGCAGTAGGACTAATTACAAACCACCCGCCATGCCCAAGGGTGGAGAGTGTTGATACAATCCCTCTTTGGCCATTCATCATCCCCAAACCCCATTACCTTGTCAAAAGGCAACAGAATGAAAAAATAACCCCACTCCTCACTATGTTCATGAGAGAAGGAGAGAATGGCCATCACACCCCCTCAAATTGCCAGGGGACGAGGTGGATGAAATGACTCACAGACTTCCTTTACCTTGCCTATGGACAAGGGATAACTTAAAAAGGTGATCTGCCACCTATTTGTGAGCCATGTTTCTAATTGGGAAGAAAGCATAGAAACAGGTGCCAGCTGACCGGCTAACCTACTGCTCCATGAAACATAACACTGTGTGGCTCACAGAGGAGTTGATCACCTGCATCCTGCCAGAGCCGGCTCTAGGGAGGTGCGATCGGTGTGACCGCAGCGGGCGTTGACATGGGTTGAGGCGTCATACGTTCCTGGCCTCCAGCAATTTTCATACATCAATTAAAATGTCAACATAACTCCTGTGATTAATTGTCTTCCTGGAAAGAGAGGGAAGTTTGTCTAGTGAAAATTTTAACTCATCCAAAGGTAGCGCAGTCGGTTAAAATGCCTGGTGCTAAGAACTTGTACCTTGCAGATAACAAAGTGCATGTAATGTAAATAGGTCAGGGGGTTACTGCATTTGTAAGAGAGCTCCTTTAGTTACAAGTTGTTTTCTAAGTCAAAATCCTAATATAGAACATTGAGCTATTAACTGTTATCCTAGAGCTGCATGCAAACCTCAAGGTATATGTTAGAGCTGTATGTTTTTTGCCCAGTCTTTCATCATCCTAATCTTGTGAAAAGGGTTCTTTTGGGTAGAAAACAATTCTTATTACGAAAGAGAACCCCTAACAGTGATGTTATGTTTTAAACTCTGAACTTGTGCTTTTACAGAATAAGGACTCAAACTATATTGCCTACCAGTATCGATGACATGTCACTCCCACATAACACTTTGTAGTTCTGTCTGATGTAACCTTTCCTATACATTGATTTACACACATATGATTGTCTCTGTGCAATATGTGTGTTGTAAAGTGCTCTGACACCTTACAGTGGTATGAGTGGTGCTATAACACTTAATGAATCTGAGACAGTGGTTATGGAGACTTGAGTGGCACTGTTAAAGGGTGCTAGTGAAAGAATCTGTGGCAGAGGTTGTCATTGGGGGGGTGACAACAGACATTGTCACACAGCGCCACCAGCGCTAAAGCTGGCACTGCATCCTGCCTTGGTGCACTCTGCCCAAATTGGGTAAGGATCTTAGAGTGGTTTGCAGGTTTCTCATAACTTGAACAATGATGTGCACCAATGAGGTGTGACTATCCTTCTACCATCCCCGCACAAAGTTCCCAACTAAAAATAATGAGCAGAAACGGGTGAACCATGGAAAGCAGGGGATCCTCTGCTCTTATGTCCACAACACTACAAAGAGCAGCTTCCCTTCTTGCTCTAGTTTCATAGTACCATCCAACTAATTGTTCACCTCTCTCCTGATGTTCACAGATATGTTTGTGAACATCACAACAGAGTCTTTTTAAAACACATTGTCAAAGCTAATTCACCCAGATGGGGAACTGCACCTACAAAAAGAGGGCAGGACAGCACACAGGACCAGCCAGGAAAGAGGGGCACACAGAGGTGCTGCAAGGGGTGGTAGTACATAGAGGGGAGGCAAGAAGACAGATGAACTACAGTAGGAGACAAGCACATTGAGGGGCAGCAGGAAGGGTGAGGGAACACAGTTGCCCTGAAGGAGGTAGGTAAGGGGTACACATCAGCTGCAGTAGGGAAGACATCACATATAGGGGCTGCAGAGGGTTGGGTGCCTTATTGGTAATTGATAAGTGATTGAACTGATTATGTATATGTTAGTGGAAGGTTGAATGAAGGTGTGATTGTGTTTACGGCATGAAATTGTGGGTCATTTGTAATGATATCTGTATTGAAGTGTGACAGTGGTGTGTTCTCATGTAGTGTTGAGTGAGTGAGTGTAGGGTAATAGATATGTGTCTGTGGGTGTTTTCGATATATACATTGGATGTTTTGTTTATGTACGATTGTGGCTGTTTGGGCATATGACAGTGTCTGTCTGAACTCCTGTAATTACTTGAGAAAGTTTGATATCAAATGTTTTTGAGGGAAAAATTTGTATTCGTAATTTTGTAATAATGGACGGCCATCTTTTTTTAGTGATGTCATTCACTAACTATAATGATGAATGGTTGGATAATGGTTGGTATTTTGGCAAAGGCATATTATGGAGAGTGTGAGCATGTGAAGATGATTATGAGAGTGTACCATGTTTTGGGCTTGGATGTACAAAGATAGGTTTCTTGGGTTACAATGGTGCCAGTATGAGTGCATTATTTTCCTTCATGGGCTTGATGATCCATACGTGGATGTATGTTGATGGGTGAGGACGTATGAACATGGTTCAGTGGTTATCTGATGGGTGAGTGGGTTTATACTGTTGGTTGTGCAGACATATAATGGTGTGTATAGGCAGTCACATATAATGTTGAGTTGACCGATATGATGGTGGATGTGTTATCATGTAATTATTGGTAAATCTATGTTTGAAACATAAAGTATTCACATATTTTCAATGCAGAGGCATGTTTTCATGCAAGGTACAGCAGAGAAAGAGGAGTCACCACTGCATTGGATGAGCTTCATCACAAGGCTGATCAACTTGTGGCATTATTCCCAGATCTATCAATGGCATTTAATACCATCAACCACAGGGTGCTTCTGGAACATCTCGTGGATTGCGAGATCAATAGTTCAGCCCTTGATTTGCTCCATTATTTTCTGACTTAATGAACTGTTTATGTTGAATTATGATCTTATCTGTCTGAACTGAAACCTTTGTCTTTTGGAGTTCTGCAGGCATCCCTGATTCCACTCAATTTGTACATGACTCCATTGGTACATTTATTTAAAATTTGGGCTGACTACTTTTATGTACATAGGCATAATATTTTATGGTAGTCAATGGTGCTCCTAGCTTATAAGCTTGACATTTTTTAAACTGTATGGCTAATGCACAAAGCTGGTTGGTGCAAAACCATCTTATGGTAAATGACGGGAAGATGGAAATTCTGTTGTATTCCACCTGTGAGAAATTGGGTCGTTGGTTGGAGGGGGTTTGAGTCCTCTTCAAGCAACACCAAGAATCCCCATCACTGTGACCCACTAAAGTCACTAAATTAGCCCATGCTTAACCCTCTTGCAGCTTTGCACAAAAGCAGTCAGGCGTATATTAGAGGCAATGTATAAAGTATTGATATAGCACACAAACAATGATAACATGAGAACACAATACAAGAGAAATCACACACCAATTTAGAAAAAGACATTAAGCTTTAATACATTAATTGACACCAAAACAACAAAAATCCAATCAACAGAACTGGGGCAATATGTATGAAATTCAGTTTATGCGATTCTCAAAATGTGATTTTAGGCGAATCGCATTTTGAGAATCACAAAACGCGATGTAATTAAAATATCAATAATATTTAGAGATTCCGAAAAATTCGCAACATTTTACTGCGACTCCGCAAATAGCAATTCCTTAATTGCGATTTCGCAAATAAAGAATCGCAAAAATTGGGAATCTGCAATTCAGGTGCAGCCTGATTACATCACAACCAGGAAGTGTGACTGCCAATGCTGCCTGAGCCTGAGACTGAGTCAGAGGCTGGGAATAGAGGCAGAGAACTGAGAACTGCATTTTCAAACATTTACAATGGATCTCCAGGGGAAAGGGAAGGACAAGAAGGAGGTTGGTAGAAAGAGAAAGCAGAAGTTCAGCGAGACGGAGCAAGAGGTGATGATAGAGGAGATGGTACACAGCCATAAATTATTATTTGGGAAAAAATCACTCCTTGTCCCAGGGTCCAGAAAGAGGAAAATATGGCTGGCCATCCAGGCAAAGGTAAATGCCATTGGTGTGACCCAGTGCTCTGTGGAGGACCTGAGAAAAAGATGGTATGATATGCGCTCCAGGTCCAAGGACAAGGTGGCAACCAGGCTGGCAGAGGCTAAGAAGGTTGGTGGGGTAATACCAACTGCTACAGAGTCAACACCCCTTGAGGAGTTGGTGGAGTCCACCCTTCAGCCCGAGCGCATCAGTGGTGTGGCTGACATTGACAACTCCGACCCTGCAAGCACCAGACAAGGTAAGATGCATGCCAAATCCGGCCTCACATATCACCATCCCATTCACACACTCGGGAATGCACCAACTACAGAGTACATATGCTACTCCAGTACACTTTTTCCAGCACACACAGCAATGCATCATGGGAGATGTAGTCAGATACATCAGACAGTGGGGCAATGAGGCACAGCAATGTAGAAGCAGTATGAGTAATTCAGTAAAGGCCAACAACACAAGACAGCAGTTAGCTAACGCAAATTGAGAAAACTTTATTCAGTGAGAAATGCGGAGCAAAACACAAAATGAAAATGTGCCTTTCATTCACAGACCACCTGAATCATAAGATGATAGTGCAGGAGGTGAGGAGGCCGCAAATTCGGAGGAGCAGGCAGGGCAGGAGGACAACGATGATACAACACTGACCACACCTGTCCCATCAAGAAAGCGTAAAATTGTGCCCCCACTGCCACCTACAGAGGTAGAAACACAGTCCGTAGGGGAGGATGATGCCCGGGCTGAGCCAGGCCAGCTTTTAGCATAGGTCCAGGAACAGCCCACTCTGCACCATAGGGAGGAAAGATCTGTGAGACGCAGGCCAAGGGCGAGCACCTGCGCTGCCGCAGATGATGAACACACAGTGTTTTGTGGTAAATATTTTAGTAATTTACCTTGATCGGAATTTCTATAATATCAATAAGGTCAAGCATGAAGAGCAGAGTCCATGGTGGATAGAATTCAGGGTCTTTATTCAGTAACTCGAGTTAGGGGAGAGCTCTGTCACCTAAGGAGGCTCGGGAATAGTCTCTACTTTAATCAATGAAAACGTGGCATTTATACATTCTTGACATATAAAAGAGGAAGGAGCTCCCCTTGAGCAAATTTCAGTTACTTGTGTTGTAATCATACAGAAGTCATGGCAGAAGCATGGTAACTGTGTCATAATCGTGAGGAAGTCACGGAGAAGCAGAGTGTTGAGAAATAACCCTAGGCTGGTCCCTTAGATGAGAGAGAAAGAAATGGTCGTCACAGGATGTCTGGTGTCATGTCTTAGCAAACAGGAGCTGGTGTCTCGGAATTGGTTGTTGTGTCTTGGCAAACGGGGGCTTATTTCTCGGAATCGGCCTGACCATAAGAATATGTGGTTACAACGGGGCTCGTTTCTTGGAATCGTCTTGGCCATGAGAATGTACGGTTGCAGTTAGAGAAAGAAGTGCGTTGTAAAATTGATACTTGTATAGCGCACTACAAGTATCAACCTTACGTTTATGTGCCCGGGTTTTCCAGTTACCATCATGATGAGCTCGGGACGTGAAAGAGAGGGTGTATAATGGGACATAAATAATGAAAAATATCAATTTTCCACATTCCCTCCTTATCCCATAATATACCCTTTTCAGATTGTCTTTCTTAATCTACCTGATGATCATTAGGTTGTCCACTTGTTCCTGTAACATGATCTTTTCCTTCTCTTTCTTTCTAGTTTGGGGTCTGGGAATGCAGGTAGTGATACAGAAACTACAGAGTGCTGGGCCACACTGAATACAGAGGCAACAGGTGAAGAGAATGGCTAGAGCGAGACCTATTATCGTAAGGGTCTTCCATCCCCATGAGGACAGGAGGCCCCAGAGCCATCCCGTCAGGGACCAGGCAGCAGTGTCTGTATCTAGTTTCCTGGAAAGTACATGAAGGCGGGAAATAGCAGAATACACCGAGGGTGCATTATCTGGAATACATATACAGCAGCTGGACCCGATCAGTTCACATACGCCACCACGGTCGGCCAATATAATATCTAGAACCATGCGGTTCTGCAACATCATGAGTCTGTCGGCAGCCATCTCAGCTGTGATGTTGCTTAATGCGCCGGCTGTTTCGTTTATGGCTCCCTGTCTACACGAGTCAGTTGCCTTATGTGGCGGCTGTTGATCATGGGCCCCCAGAAAGGGATGATTCCTTTAAAGAAATCGCCAGCCTCTTGGTCCGCTGTATCGTCAGCATCTTTGGCCACCCTTCGCCGTCTATTAATTACGGTCGGAGGGTCACTTAGATGGTAATCTGCTAGGGCGGTGTAGGTAGGGGGGAGGAGGAATGCAATGTAGCACTTCCCGGACCAGCCTTGGGATAGCCAAGTACGTGTGTGAGGACCACAGATAAAATAGGTGTTGGGGGCAGTGGCCATCATTGAGAAATTTAGGTCAGGTAGGGTGTATGTCTTATTACACTCACTGTCTCCCATTTTCAGACCCTTGCCCTTTCCTCTTACACGAAATAGGCCCTTATGGGGTACAGCCCATCCCCCCTGTTCTGTCTGTCTCTTTTTGACTGAAAATCTTTCCCTAAAGGAGGTAGTGTCGTTAAAAAGAGAATAACTGGTATTTTCATTATTATCTGCCCGTCCCCATATCAAGGTGAAATTTACCATCTTTTCTAGGGCTCGTACTGTCTTTGCTTTTATCTCGTTCCAGGTACTAGTGTTCTTGGCCTTGATCTCAGGAATGTTTCTAACAGAAGCGGAGAATATCATAGAGAGTGCATAGGTAGATCCAGCATAGCCAAAAGGGAGAGGGATAAAACGCATTCCTCCGTGTACGGAATGTGGCATTAAACCACAGACCAAACAGTTGGTTTTGTTAATAACCATTTGGTGTTGGTGGAGTGTGGAGATGAATGTGTTATTGAAAAATTATTTTCTTCTATTTTCGAGATGTGAAGGGAGATCTACATGTGAATGCATAGCTGTCTTATTCAAAAGTGTGGGGAAAGAAGGTTGGAAAGCTAGATGAAGGAACCAACCTAAGCAAGCCGTGATACAAAAAATAAGAATCATCATAGAGAGGAAGATTGAAACTTTGTTATGTAATAAGTTTACGTATTTAAACATATCTTCCATGATTGGCTGCTAGTCTGAGTCAATTATGCATACGTGACCGGACACTTCCCAGCAACCGCTTCACCAAAACTACGTCTTGGACTTAATTAGCCACCGGTAGGTCGAGGTCAGATGCAATGTCTCTAGTTTGTTTCTGATGGGATCGCAGCCGCGATCTGTACTCGTCTTGAGGGGAAAGTTCAGGAAGGGGTGAAATAAAGTCTGTCATTTCAGTGTCTATATTCTCGGGGTCAGCAACAATGTCATTAGGAGTTGGTCCGAAGAATTTCTTACAATGACTGACATGGAGCCACCCTTTTCTTCCTTCCACCTTGACTGCAGTCCTCGTTGTGAGTAACACCAACTTGGGAGATGTCCACCTACTTTCCAGGGGGCTTGGGCGATCAAAATTTTGAATCAGGATCCAATCCCCAGGTTGGATGGCATGTTTCTCGGGCGTTGTTTTGTCTGGAAAGGCTGCAGCCACCTGTGAACGGCAAGAGCGTAGTGCAGACATCAAAGAAGCTAGGTAATTTGTCAGAACATTTGAATCAATATCAGTTAACTTTCTAGGGGATGGGACACCCCAGATATTCGGTGGTCTCCCATATGTGACCTCATGGGACGACAGACCCGTCCGGGAATGTGCCACCATTCGCATGTAGAAGAGAGCAACCGGAAGGGCTGTAACCCAGTCTATTTGTTTGTCAGCACATATCTTAGCTAGTTTGGTCTTTAGAGTCTGATTATGTCGTTCGACTAGGCCTGCCGCTTGGGGGTGTCGAACACAGTGGAATTTCCAGGTGTATCCAACAGTAAGGAAACAGCCTCCATTAGTTTAGAGGAAAATGGTTGTCCGTTGTCAGAGTATATGACTCTTGGCAACCCATATCGGGGGAAAAATTCCCTCACCAACTGTTTAGCTGTCATCTGGGCACCGTAGTCTGGGACGGGGTATGCTTCAGTCCATTGGGTTAAGGTACAGACTACTACGAGGACATACTTATGTCCCCGACATCTTTCCATTTGTATGTAGTCCATTTGGAGGACTACAAAGGGGTAATTTGGGGGATGGAACCCTCCTTGTTCAACCAAGACACTTTTCCCTGGATTGAACTGACAGCAGATCATACAGGTTCGTACTTTTTGTTTGGCCGCTGAGCGCAGACGCTTGTTATGCCATACCAAATTTAGACAGTCAAACATCCCTTTTTCTCCGAGATGTGCGGGACCATGGGCAGTTTCTATGATTACAGGAACCATTATGTCAGGGAGAAACCATTTGGACTTATCTTTTGTTATCCAGCCCTGATCTGTGTGAGAACCTCCCTCTTCTTCCCATTTCCTCTTTTCGGTCTCTGTAGCTTGGTTTTGGATGTCTACTACATCTTTGGCAGGATCGATAACTGGATAAACAGTCTTAATGGTAGTTTCAGTATTCAGTGTTCCTGTCTGAGCAGCGTGTTTAGCTGTGGCATCCGCCAGAGCATTACCTCTGGTGACAGAGTCCATGACTTTTGTGTGTGCTTTGCATTTCAGTATAGCTACTTCTGCGGGTCTGTGTATTGATTCTAGTAGCTGAAGAATAAGATCGGCATGCTGTATCTTAGTTTCATGAGAGGTTAGAAAACCTCTCTCCTTCGACAAAATTCCAAAGTTGTGGACTACCCCGAACGCATATAGCTAATCGATGTAGATGTTAACCCGTTTCTCTTTTGGCCACTCGCATGCTTGTGTAAGAGCTATGAGTTCTGCTGCTTGGGCTGAATGCACGGGTATTCTGGCTGCTAGGAGGACCGTATTTTCTGTAGTGAAAGCATAAGCTGCTGAAAGTTTGCCTGTTTGGAGGCACATACAGGAACCATCTACAAACAGTGTGTGTTCAGGTGCACTTAAAGGTACGTCTACAAGATCAGACCGGGGCTTTATGACTAATTTGACTATCTCTAAGCAGTCATGAGTTTGGTTGTCTACTGGAACAGTGGGTAGCAGCGTAGCTGGGTTGAGGATATTGCATTGTTTGATGATAATGTGGGGTTGGAATAATGTGACTTCATAACCTGTGAGACAAGTTATGGTCAAGTGCTGTGTCTGTGTCCTATTCAAAAGTAATTCTACCGCATGTGGGACTTGTACTTCAAGAGGATGTCCTAGCACTATGGAATCACTTTGTCGAATTGCCGAGCCGTAGCTGCAACGGTTTTTAAACAGGCAGGCAAGCCTTGTGCAACAGGGTCGAGAGTACTGGAGAAATAAGCACAGGGACGATGTTTATTGGCCTGTGTTTGTGTGAGCACTGACAAGGTTGTACCTTCCCGTTCCGTGACGAAGAGGACAAAAGGTTTGGCATAATCGGGTGTAGCTAGGACAGGTGCAGAGCATAATGCTTGTTTAAGGGTGTCAAAAGCAAAGGTATGGTCAGGTGTCCATGGCAATGGAGAAGGGGTGGCAAAATCGGAGGTCGTTAATTGTATCAGGGGTTTGGCCAAATAGGAGAACTGGGGAATCCACTGCTTACAATAGGAAGTGAGGCCAATAAAAGCACGGACTTCTTTCTGGGTCTTAGGGACAGGAATGTTAAAAATGAGTTGGATTCTTTCAGGTGTGAGTGCCCTACCCTCCTTTGACAGCAGGTGTCCTAAGTATGCCACCTGCTGTAAACACAATTGCAATTTAGAGGAGGATACTTTGTGGCCATGTTGTGCAAGAAACATTAGGAAAATTCGTGAGGCTTGTTCACATTCCGGTTCGGAACGTGCGGTGATCAGTAGGTCATCGACATATTGTAACAATGTCATATTGGAGGGCAGGACAATGTCGTCTAACTGTCTTTTAAGTGCCTGATTGTAGATACTGGGATTTTCTGTATACCCTTGAGGAGCTCTTGTGAAACAAAAACTACGACCTTGTAGTGAGAATCCGAATAGGTACTGACTGTCCGGATGAATGGGTATACTGAAGAAAGCATTTTTAAGGTCAATAACAGTAAAATGTGTGGCATCAGGATCTATAGCTGTTAGCAGAGTACTGATGTCTGAGACCACAGGGTACTATGGTACCACACATTTATTGAGCTCACGTAAGTCAACCACAAGTCTGTAAACTGGTGGTGCACCGTCATCTGTTTTCTTTCGCACTGGCAAAACTGGCGAATTACATATGTTGGAAGGTACCTCTCTGACTACTTCTTTTTGTATCAAGTCATCGATAATCTGAATAAGGGCTTGTTCCGCATCTGGAGGTAACTTGTATTGGCGGACACGAGGTAGGACAACACCTTCCTTTAACGTGACTATGTGAGGTGTAATATCCATGAATCCAACGTCAGTTGGATCAGTAGCCCATAATGTAGCAGGAATGTCCCTTAATCTGATGTCTAACTCTCGTGTGGTGAAATGACCTTTGAAATATCTGAGGAATAGTCAGATTCCTTCCGGGGAACAGCATATCACAGCACCCAGTTCCTTTAATGTCTGGATGCCAAGTAGATTTTCGGGACAGGACTTAGTAAGTACCAAATTGGTGGAAGTTGTAAGACGGCCAACCTGAAGTGACACTGGTTCAGAAACTTTAATGATGACTGGTGTACCTGAAAAACCCAAGGAAATACTATTTGAGCCAGAGAGGGGTACCTTGGGAACTTCGTTGTGTTGTACTGTCCTCCTACTGGCCCCGGTGTCGATCAGAATTTTTTTCTTTTACCTAAGAGCTTTGCATGTACATAGGGACCATTTTGGTCGACCGGGACCGGGATCAGTGGACGACTATCGTGTTCCTCCCGGCTGTCTCATGAAATCGTGGGGAAATCAGGATAGGATGACACTGGATACTGATAGAGTTGTGTGGTTAATTTAGTATCAGCTGGGGAGGTTGATGTTGGAGCAGAGGGACGAGTGGTATAGGTGCGAGGTTGTGTCTTTCCAGTAGCAATATTGTGTTGTAAGACTGGACAATCACGTACAAAGTGGCCAGGCTTTTTGCAATAATTACAGGTAACCCTTTCTTGTGATACTGGAGGTTGCTTATGGGTCAGAGGAATTGTATTGGTCTGTGCTACCAATACCTTCATTTCAGTATCTTTTGTCCTTCTTTTCTCCCTCCTGTTCGTCTCTAATTCTGTTCTGATGGTACTGGAGCATCTGAAGTGCTTGTGAAGTTGAACTTGCTTGCCAAGTGCTTTCAACTTTTAATACTCTATTTTTGATCATAGGTAAAGCGTTTTCTACAAATTTTGAGACAAACAATCGACTATAGGCGTCTCCACCTGAGGAGAGACCGCTATTGAAGAAAACATTTCTCTAATCTTGTATAATAGTCCCCTATATCCTCATCTGGTTTTTGTTTGCATGCAGAGATAGCATCCCAATCTTCCTTTTTTGTGGCCAACAACTGGCAGAGTATTTTTGGGAGAAGGCGAGGGAGTTCCAGAACCAGAGGTCCCAGGCCTTGTCCAGGATCACGAGTAGTTTCTTCTGTCTCCAAAGCTGCCCATGCTACCTTTTTCCCTTCAACCTCCCAATCTTTTCCCTTTAGTTTGTCGTATGTTCCTTGAGGCAGTAGGACATGGAGGAGAATATTGAGATCCTTATAAGTAAAGGAACCCATTTGGAGAATATCCTTGAGTTCCCTATGGAATCCCGTAGGATCTTTTTCATGAGAAGGGACCATTTTCTTCATTTCTGATATCTCTTGTTTTGTCAAGGGAGTGTAGACAAATGTTTGTTGTAGCTTTCCTGCAGAATCTACGATGGGGTGTACTTCTAGGAGGGGAAATTGATCTTGGCCGTACTGAGGGGGATTTGAGTCATAAACATCAGAAAGGTATTGGACATAGCGTTGTCGCTGATCCAGGAAAATGTTGAGGAATTCTTGTCCCCTTGCCACCCACCTCCCTTCTAGACAGTCTCGTAAGAGAGGATGTAATATTTTGGGCGGGTAGCCAGTGTCTTCATACAATGTAAGGAGATGTTGAACCATATAGATGCTGCCTAGTCTTTGATATGTCATAGGGAGCGATAAAAACATTTGAGCGACTACGTCAGGGCCGTATATAGAGTATTGGGACACCCAATGGGTGCTTGATCGAGCGAGTTCTTTTTCTTGTGTGGTGAGTGGAGGTTCGTCGTCCATCCAATCATCCAGGGCTTCTTGTGTTAGTTGGAACAATCTATCTGAAGAAGCTGACAATTTTTTAGTCTTATTCCTGAGTTGTCTGCTACTTTGGGAACGAGGAATACGGGAACATACTGCTCCTTGAAAAGCAGTTCTTTCTTCCCTGTTTTCGTCTGTACCCTGATTCTCGGTCTCCTGGGTAGGGGCATTTTTCTGGTGTGAGTCGGAAACCTTACTGGTAAAGAGAGGGATGAAGAGATCTATTTCTTTTATTTTATTATAATTTCCTGCTACCACTGCTTGATCTAGCTGAAGTAGGTCGTCGGGAACCTTTTTCCCGGATCATACGGATGAAACAGGTAATCATAAATCGTGAGAGACATTTTCTATGAGCGATAGGTCTATTTTTAATAGCCTCTTGTAGGACTTCTAAATTTTCTCCTGTTCGGAGAGCCTCGAAAATTTTATTCAGGCAATTTGTGATATTTGGTACCTCCCGTATGCTTTCTAGAGGTTCCCGTAAGCGATAGGAGACATCTGCTTGTGGACCTTCCCCTGGAGTCGGGTCGTACTTACATTCTAACATAGGTAGAACACCACCCGAAGTGTCAGGGATGGGTTCCGTCTGGGTAACTACTCGTCTGGCCGCTATTTGATTAGTATAAGCAGGAGGTGGTTCCATTAAATAGGTGGTAATGAAGTCTTCGGGCACGGAAGGAACCTTAGGACGTGGAGGTGCTGTGGGAATGTTAGAGTCTGAACTACCATCGGACCCTGTCTTTTGCTAGAGGACGGGATATATACCCGTCACGGAGGCTGAGACCTCCCTTTTCTTTTGTTCGAAATTAATATCATCATTCTGATCCTGTAACTTTCTCATCTTACTTTCTTCTGACATTCTCTTTGCTTTCTCCACTTTCCCTTGCTCTTTCTGTTCCCTTCGATGTGCTTCATTTCGCCATATTTCGATACTCTCTAACATCGAGGGTCTTGCTTTTTTTCCCAACATTTCTTTTCCACTGCCATGATACAATTTAAATCCCATGTGCCACTCTTTGGCCATCTGATCGCAATTTCTAAATCTTGAGTGTAATCTTCCCAAAGATCTAAGTACAAGATGGCACCAATTCCATATTTCGTGTACATAAAGTACCCAGGAGTATACTTCGGGGGGACTGGTACATGTTGTTCCAGTAACCCCTTCCGGGTACCCAGTTTACACAATTTAGAAAACAAAGGCATTGCGTCAATATATAAAAATGTACACTTGATAACTTGATATACCCTGAGTATCAGAGTACAAACATACCATTTTCTAGAAGCCTAGAACCCGTCTTGACCGTGCTCTGAAAATCAGAACCTGTCTTGATACACCCCCAGCAGTACTCACCGAGGTGCAGAGAACTTGAAGACCTTGAAGATCTGGTCACTGGACTAGTTACGCTGCGCTCTTGATCAGGGACTTGTCGGGGTTCTGAAGACCTCGGACTCGGCAACTTCACAAGGTTCGGGCTCTGGGTCGAAACTTCCGCTGTCATCCTCACCGCCTCGTGTGGATGGTCAGGCCGCGCCACAGCCTCTCCTTGGCACGAAGGAGTTCATACAGGAACACCCTGTATTGTGCACTTTGAAGTCCGTCAGTGTTCTGGAGAGACAGGTTCGGGTCCGCATCACCGGGGCATGGGGAGAAAGGGAAGTTCCTATTCGGGCGCCAATTTACTGTGGTAAATATTTTAGTAATTTACCTTGATCGGAATTTCTATTATATCAATAAGGTCAAGCACGAAGAGCAGAGTCTGTGGTGGTTAGAAATCAGGGTCTTTATTCAGTAACTCGATTTAAGGGAGAGCTCCGTCACCTAAGGAGGCTCGGGAATAGTCTCTACTTTAATCAATGAAAATGTGGCATTTATACATTCTTGACATAGAAAAGAGGAAGGAGCTCCCCTTGAGCAAATTTCAGTTACTTGTGTTGTAATCATACAGAAGTCATGACGTAACTGTGTCATAATCGTGAGGAAGTCACGGCAGAAGCAGAGTGTTGAGAAATAACCCTAGGCTGGTTCCTTAGATGAGAGAGAGAGAAATGGTCGTGACAGGATGTCAGGTGTCATGTCTTAGCAAACAGGAGCTGGTTTCTCGGAATTGGTTGTCGTGTCTTGGCAAACGGGGGCTTATTTCTCGGAATCGGCCTGACCATAAGAATATGTGGTTACAACGGGGCTCGTTTCTTGGAATCGGCTTGGCCATGAGAATGTACGGTTGCAGTTAGAGGAAGAAGTGCATTGTGTGAAACCTTACGTTTATGTGCCCGGGTTTTCCAGTTACCATCATGATGAGCTCGGGACGTGAAAGAGAGGGTGTATAATGGGACATAAATAATGAAAAATATCCATTTTCCACAGTTTGCTGGACTGGAAGGCAGCATGGTGAAGATACAGCACCTGCAACCAAGATCGAGGCGGTCAATTCTCTGGCAGCTAGTCACAGTAAACCACAACCTAAGTGACATGAGGGTGGGCATCAGGGACATGACAGGTGCAATCAGAGAACTGTGTGCCACAATGAAGCAAGAGCAGGCAGCCAGACGCAGGGGGAGACAACGTCTCTACACCCGTTTGGACACCTACAGCAAGGCGGTGAACTGCCTGTGTACTATGCGACCCTGCTGTCAGGTTGCTCCGTGAGCATGCAAGTGGAAATTGCCCACTACAGCCAGGATGTGGCCAAAGGCCTGGTGCAGGTCACGACTGCTGTGGAACAGCTGCAGACAGCCACCACAGGTGGCACAGGACTCCTGGGCTCAGGGCATAGCGAGGAGCTGACAAGCAGGAGCAGCATAACCCCACCAGTTCCCGAAACCAGACTGCATAGTGGGAGACAGGGCAAAACACCTGAGGAGTCAAGGGAGGGCAGTCAGCACCCTGAGCGATCGCCAGTAGGCTGTTCCCGGAAGAAAATAACTGACATCACTGAGGATAGCAAATGGGTGAAGCAACCCATTACATCTGGGCTTGTGACTCGCCTACCTACCTGCACTGTGGCCATAACATTTGCTAAATCTAGTGACACTCATGATGTGTCTGTCAGGCTGTGTGACTAAAATGATCCTGCTGCTAAAGGATTGATTAAATGCAGTTGTGTAACAAAACATCTTTTGCATTGTGTCATCATTTCTCACCTTGAAATAGTTCTGTGTGATCTCATCATGTCTCTGTCGTCCGGCAGCTGCCCCAACTCGAGCTGCTGGTCTGCAAGGCGGACCTGGGCCCTCATCCTCAGAAGTATCTGTATCAGTTAGTTCTACTGGAATGCTTTTTATTGTAGCTATGATGTGGAGCATTGCACAGGTAGCCGCACTCCTGCAGCAGGTCTCTGGGCTGTATTGTAGTGCCCCTCCGCTTTTATGCAGGCAGCGGAACTGGCTCGTCAGTATCCCAAATGTCCGCTCAATTACTCATCGCGTCGATTTGGGTGCGCAATTAAATCTCCTCTCCCTTACATTGGCTGGATTGAGGTATGGTGTCAGGATGAAGTCCTGCACTGCATATGCACTACCACCTACAGGATGGACAACAAGAGGTAAGTTATTGTCCTCCCACCCCAGACATTTACTGTATGTTAGAATCTTTGACATGCATTTACCTAGCAGGTGGCCCTCGCCAAACTCACCGGCAAGGAGACGGCTGTATATCCCACTATGTCTACAGATAAATGAGTTGTGGGTACTGCCTGGGTATTTCGGTCCAATATCATTGATGATACATTTGGCATTGCATATGACCTGTATGTTTAGTGAGTGATAAGATTTTTGGTTCCTGAATACATATCCATTGTTTGATGGGGGTGTGAGGGCTACATGGTTCCATCTATGCAGTCAATTATATGGGGGGAATTGTGTAATCTGAGAGAAGTCCTGTTTTGTTTGCTGCAATACCTGTTGTGTGCTGGGGAATTGTATGTGACAATGTAGCCTCTGTACTATTGCATCCAGGAATGTATGGAAATAGCGAGACAGGCAACTCCGGGAGACCCAACCTGCTGCTGCTGTCACCCTTTGAAAACTCCCTAATGCCAGTAAGTGCAGTGAGCACAGGACCTGCACATGGGTGAGGATTATTTGGGTACAGCATGTAGGGTGTTCCAGCAGGGATTTCAGCTCCTCTATCAGGTCCATAATGGTGGCTGAGTCCAGCCTATACTTCACATGGATCTCCTCGTCAGTCTGCTGGAACAGAGTGATGCGCACTCTTAAGATCCGTTCCTGTTGACTCCCTGTCTGTGCTGCAGCCCGAATACACAGCCTCCTGGTTATCACATACAGCGCTGCCGTTGTGGAAGTCCCTGTTGCATTGTGGGCTTGTTAAAATAGGCTGCACCTGGTTACCACCTACTTTGAGTTCTTGGTAAAATCAATATGCAAAATTGTGATTCTCAGAAATTCGCAAATTGTGATTTTTTTCATGCATCGATTTGCGAATTCGCATTTTCTGATTTCTCTATTTGCGATTATCGCAGGTTGTGTGTCACAGTTTGTGAATTCGCAGTGACAATTTTCGGGCCTCGCAAAATAAGAATTCAATAATTTTGCAAATTTCTATTTTGCAATTCACACCTTTGTCATACATAGCACAAGTCTATTTTGCAGCCGCAAACACTGATTTTTAGCGATTCGCAGTGTTTGCGATTGCAATATAGCTTGATAAATATGCCCCCTAAAAGATCAAAGTGACAACAATGGACTTCTAGTCAACCACGAAAAGGTCAAAGTTGAAAAATATGTCTAATCCGGATAGGAAGCCGGTTGGATACAAAAAGTGGATTGGCCCAATCAACCTTTAATTTCAGACTTACGAGAAATTTCATAGAAAAATGTTTGAAAAAGGTAAAGCTCAGCACGGCAAGAATGCCAGCTGTGTCCAGGGAGGAGGTGTTTTTGTCGATGAGCTGCTAAATGAAGTTGAGGTGAAGATTTATATAATCAGACTTACTGCCTGATTACGATCTTGGCAGATGGGATACTCCATCACAAACTGACGGATATTCTGTCTGCTGTATTACAAGTTCCATAGGATATAATGTAATTGGAATCTGGGGGATGGGATAGCTGTTGCGTTTATGATGGAGTTAACCCTGTCCGCCAAGATTGTAATCATGCCGTAGTCTCTTTTTGGAAGTCGAAAATCTCCAGCAGGACGAGGGCTCAATGAGGCCAGATACCCTTTCTGCAAAGGACAGTTGCACAGGATTTGCTGCTGCAAAGAAGAATGTAGCAGAAGCTACCACAAAGTCAGGCCGACCAGCGATGCACCTTAAGCAGATCGATGAGCAGGTAGCTCCTGGTAACCTCTTGGTTCTCAGAGCATGATTTAGCAAAAAAATGTCTATGTTCTAAGTTTCATATTTTGGCTACATGGGCAACTTTAGTGCCACTTCCAAGGGTGAAGGACTAGAAAGGCACTACTTGGAGGGTTAGTAATCACTCAGGCTGAGCCCAGGTGTGGGTTCAAGATGGTTGGAACCTTTTATGTCCCTGAGGCTCTGATCAGGAGGTTAGCCAAGTAGCGCTAGAGTCACTCTGGTAGTCCTGAGCTCAATTAGCGGAACATGGTTCAAGTAGTAGTGCTGGGCTGACCAGTCTTTCGAGGAGCAGCAAAGCAGTCTTCTGAAGTACACAGCAGTCAACAGCAGAAGGCAGTTCTCTGAGAGATCTTCCACAGGTCTAGAAAGTGAAATGAAGAGTAGGGGGGTCTGAGGGTCCTATTTTTATATATGTTGACTTCTTTGAAGTAGGAAACGTTTCTAGAGATTTTCATTTGAAGCGCTTGGAGTTTCCTACCTGTCTCCAGCCTGACTATAGGCACAATGCGGTAGCGTGAGATCTTTTGTGTGAAGGCAGGGTATATTGATTTGCAACTGTGGCTATGCCCAGCTCCGCCCCCCCCCATCCTGCCAGTGATGGCCCATCTAGGCACACCTAATACCTCCATTGTGGGGCTGTCTCAGAGGAATAAAAACAGTTCAACGGCCAAATACACCCAATCATGTGGCACAGGAACAGGCAGCAGGGACAACATAACTAGTGCAGGAAAATGACAACTTTCTAAAAGTAGCATTTACAAATTTATAACTTAAAATCTTATTTTACCATTAAAGAGGATTCCAATATCTTAGCCTCCAAACATGAACTTCCTAACTGCTCCTAATCAGAAGATAGAATTTATTAAATTCAATAAGGCAATTATACCTAAACGTATGGGAGAGGTAGGTCTCACAATAGTGAAAAAACTATTAAGGATTATTTCACTACCAGCACATGTAAAAACTAAAAATGACATGTCCAACCTTTTAATGACAATGCAGCTTTCCCTCTGGCCCACCTAGAGCCTATCTTATGGGTGTCTTACTTGAAATGAAAGGAGAGTTTAAGAATTGGCAAGGGGTTATTTTGCCAAGTCAAATTAGCAAGTTAAAATGCATTCAGGTGGCAGTGGCAGACTTGGGACATATTGTAGGGAGCTATTGAAGTGAGTGGCACAATAAGTGTTGCAGGCCCACTAGCAGCATTTAATTTACAGGGCACTGGTATATGGTATACCACTTTACTAGGGACTTTTAAGTAAATTGAATATACCAATCAGGTGTAATCTAATTTTCCATGTTTCAGAGAGTGAGCACAAGCATTTTAGCACTGGTTAGCAGTGGTAAAGTGCACAGAGTCCTAAGGCCTGCAAAAACAAAAATAGAAGGGTGAAGGCAAAGTTTCTTGGGGAAGACCACACTAAGGCTGACAGGTCTAACATCACCAGTCAATTATGGTGTCTAAGATGTCAGAGTGAGAATATATTCTCAGCTCCAAGGTACCTGCAGGTGAATGGTAGCAATTTATATATGTTTTAAATAAATAAAATATTAGATCAAAAAATATTGGGGTAGGTTTGTGGACATATGATTTTAGCTTTGATGGTGTGGTGTTGTCATACTATATAATTAATGTTTTACATCATGTCACTTGTTGCTTTCAGTTTGAAAAGCATTTAACATTGTGAAGATTATATTGGATGGGAGTGAAGGGTGAAATTGTACACTAGGGATGGGTGAAAAATTCTGTCCACCTGCGGAATTGGCAGAATTTTGGTTACTCTGCATTACTCTTATAACGTGGAATTTTGGCCAAATCCTGTCAACGCCACATGGAAGTATTTTTTTTCACGTGCAGCTCCAGAAAGGCAAGTTGTCGAAAGTGAGCGAAATTTGGCATCCCCTACTGCGATTTCTGTCGCAAGTAGGGCATCTGGAGTGATTTTTCTAACACGAGTTGTCAGAAAGCACCTGCTCGAGTAGAAAAGCTACTCAAACGGCAGAAAAATCAACGTGAGTAGGTGCAACATCCGGCACACCATGTGGTATGCACTACTGGGGCTAAATCAAAACACGAGCAGCATGACATGCCTATTCCCTCCCTTTGATAAAACTCCATGTAATCTTGCAGAATTTTCATGTAACTCTGTGGAATTCTGCGGATTCAAATTCTGTAAGTTCCGCCCATCCCTATTTGGGACATGAGGGAAATATAGCACTTATGTATTTCATAAATTGTTAATATATCAGCCAAATGTAATTATCCTTGAACTTTAAATATTTAAATACTTTTATGGGTTTTGGGGTATTTTTGATGTGGGCTCTGTGTATACAAGATTGCTGATGTGTTCAGCATATAATGATCGCTGTGTGGAAGTATGATAGTAAATGAGTTGTTGTATGATGGTAGTTGTGTGGACGTATAACAATTGGTGAGTAAACTTATGATGGAGCTTGTGTATATGACTGGTTGCCTGGATGTATGATGGTCGGTGTCTAATATATGAAGGTGTATTGATGTCTGATATTCTACCTTTGTGTTCCACTGTGTCTTCTACATTCCCTGCATTACCTCTCTGCAACCATAACCCATCCATCAGCTTCAGGGCACCTTCTGCCAAGCCCCTGATGACCGTCTGTGAGTTTCTATGCCCCCAGCAGCCCTTCTGTAGGCGTATACCTTCCAGTCCTTCCCTCTCTGTACCCCTACAGTCTTTAAGCCTATCTATGTTCTCCCTGCCATTTGTAGCCCCTCTATCTGCTACCATCACTCCTCTTTGTGCCTCAGCCCTCTGCAACCCTTCTGTGTGCCACTGCCCTTGCTGTCCTTAGTAGCCACCCTGCCCTAAATACTTTCCATGTGCACCTCCCGATTTGCAGCCCATCCATGTGACCTGTGCTGTATTTCATCATCCCTTCATGCCAGCTACCCCTGCCCCATCTGCCCTCATACATTTGCATCCCCTGTATCGCAACCTACCCACCAGCAACCACAATGTACCACCTGTCCAGTCGCCCATGGTCCTTTGTGTGCCACTCTGCACACTGTGAACCAATCTGACATTCAACCCCACTGTGTGCCGACCTAGACATTGCTGCTCCTTTTGTGTCTTCACATTCTCTCTGATTGCCTCTGTTCTGAATAGCCCCTCTATATGATCTGCCCCCCTGCAGCCTCTATGTGCCACCCAGGCCTGCCCTCACTCTCTCTCTCTCTGACTCCTACCTCCTTCCTTTGTGACTCTTGCCCTTTGCAACCAACATGTGCATCCCTATACTGCTGTATCCTCTGTACACTGCACCAACCTGCCCCTTCCCTGCTGACCCTCATTCTGTCCACCCACCACTCTGCAATCCCTCTGTGCTTCTCCCATCCTTCTTTAAGACTGTGTAGCACTGTGCAACATCTTTGTAGCCTCAACCTCCAGAGGTGTCTCTAGGCTTATGGCGGCCCTGGGCAGGGAGCATAGGTAGGGGGCCCCGGAAGAGGGGGTCGGGGGGGGGGGGGTGGAGCCCCCTGGGCTCAGGAAGGTGTTTTATTAAAAACAGAGCCAGAGGCCACCAAATCCCAGCCAGGGGCCGCCACGCAAATATGTATCCATCCTCAGAATATTATTAAATTAAGAATATATGTTGGCGTGGCAGCCCCTGGGGTTTGGCAGCCCTGTGCAGGTGCACAGCTTGCACATGCCCCTGCAACCTCACATTTATACACAATGTGTCTCCTCTGTCAACCTTGTGTCCCCTTAGTTCCCTTTGCAACTATATTGTGTGTTCCCATCCCCCTTGCACTCCTGTGTGGGACCCTACTGGCTCTCTCTGTGTGTACTCCTACAACCCCTTTAGTCCAATATTTAATCCTGGCCTGCACCCTTCTCAGCCTCACTTGTGTAGCCCTTCTATCTCATTCTTATAACCACCTCTGTCTACATGCTTCCCCGTTCTTTCTATGTTGTCCTGGCCCACTGTAGCTGCTCTGCCGCCCCTTATCTCCACAACTTCTACCATGTACTGCCCCTGTAGACCCTCTACCTGCTACTGCTTCCCCTGTAACCTATACGTGTAAGCCAGCCCATCTTGCATTCACTCTGTGTGCCCCATATACTGTTCCTTGTTCTCTTCCTGGCATGCCACAACCCGATGTGCGGTCATGCACTGCTCCTGCAGACACAGTGTGTCCTATCTCAACCTCAACCTCTATCTTAACTGTAACACCCTGCCTCTATTGCAAACCCTTCTTTTGTCCGATGCACAACTGCAGCTCCCATGTGTTCCTGTTTCAACTCAGCAGACTCTGTGCCACCCTGCTCCCCATGCCTGCCCTCGTGTTCCCTTCTGTTCCGCTGAAGTCTCTGTTTTATTTCACCTACCCTGAACCCCCTCTGTGTCGATCCACCATCATCCATTAGTGTGCAGTCCTGCCTCGCACCAACAGCTCTTGCCCTACAGTCTATGTGCCACCCTGCCCTGCCCCATTAGCCCCTTAGTACCCCTCCTAACCTCTGTGGGACACGAGCCCATCCAGAATTTTCTATATATGTTGCCATTCACTAGTCTTGCCTGTGCCTCTTCCTAGCATGCAAAACTGGCAAATGCAGTATGTTAATCATGTAACTTATAATGCAAGCCATGCATACAGTTCTGATAATGTTTTTATTTTGTCTCTCTTAATGTTTGTTAACATTGTGAAATATTTAATAATACTACTGGCAGAAGACCTTTAATGTAAATGGGCATTAAATACTCTACCACCTACTTTTCCCAGGATGCAAAGGTTTTAAACAGTTGCTAATGCCTAGCATGTGCCTAATGCCTTGTACAATGGTATTGGTGTCACAATATGCCTTACCATAGAGTGTAGGTACTGTGTGCCCAATCTCCCCTTGACATTTGCCAAGGGTGATGGGTGGCATGAATACCTAAAAAGGACCGTACTGCTCTTAAGTGGCCTGCACAAGTATGTAGGCCATGGAACAACTGGGGAACTCCCCAATGTCAATTACCAAGAGCCACATCAAAAACACAGTGCAATTTGAATCAAGGCTAACTAAGCTTTTGTTTGACGAATAAGGAAATCATGCAACCAAATCATGTCGATTGTAAAGATTTAAGGATAGGCTTTCCTAAGCCTGATGATAAATATCATCAAATAACTTGGACACCGGAGTACAAGACACAGGGCTTTCATGACATTTTGAATAGGAGCAACATCTTGAAACTTATCAAGGAACTAAGTGATATTAAATCTACAGATCTTGAATCAGTACAATTTCCAAGGTGGAACAAGGACGAAACAAACTAACAAACATTAACCACTTGGAAAACCCCAGGGATAGTGCCACTAATATTAGGAAGATAGGATTTATTTCAAACATGGGGCATACAATTATCATTGCCCAGTACTTCACGTTATCCGTTTCCCCTAAAGAAACCCTGTAGACAGCTATTTACCAGAAAATTGGACAAGCTCGCCCCTCAAAAGCAAGTTTACTCAATCATACACAATGCTAAAGGCAGAAATGAGACAGTCCACATCCGGGAAGGAGTGGAAGCAGATAGAGTTGGGGAGTCTATAATAACAACGGATGACTGGAAATGGCTTCCCAGCTTGCTAAACGATAAGAGGAAAAACTGACCAAAGAGTGAAAAGGTGAAACACACAGCAAATGCCGGTATTCATGTACTATCGTGGAACATTGCAGGGACTAAAAAATTGTTAGTGGGAGGATTAGCCTTAGAAGAATGGGCTAACTGCGGCATAATCGCCTTGCAAGAAACATGGTTGCAAGAAGATATCCCGTTAGCCGGCTTCGTCCACTACACTGTTGCAGCAAAAAAATTTAAATACTACGGTCGTGCAATAGGTGGCCTTACAGTCTATGTGTCAATAGCCTTAAAAATTAATTCGGAACAGCTTAAATCGCCTGATCAAAGCATTCAACTAATACATTTTCAGAACAAAATGTAACTAACAACAAGACGACAATCTTGATTAATTACTACACTCAACCAGAATTGCGAGTCAAAAAGATAAAAAATGCTCTACTATGCAAAGTAATCACGGGCTTCTGCAGCACTGAGCCATCGTGTAATATAATAGTAACTGGTGACTTCAATTCAAATCTGATATTTTCACCAGAGGAAGACGAAATACTAACAGCACATAATATGTATTGGTGTGCTCCACAACAGTCTCAAGTTGGGGCGAGGACTCGAATGGATCGGCTGGGCAACCAATTGGTGACAGAACTTGAGTATCAAGGTATGCGAGTCCTGAATGGAAGGACCGATGAAGATCGACTAAAAAACTTACTATGGCCCACAGGCCCAATTTACACTGGACTTTACTATCGTAAGTCTTTTGCTAATTTCCTTACTAGTCAGTTTTCATATCGAATATACCCCCCTGAGTGATCATGCGATGCAACATATCAATTTAAATTTCTGCATGGAAAGATTTCAACCATCTTATATATTGGAGGGTCAAATAGATACAATTAATCAAAAACGCATAAATTGGACAAACACAAATAAAAATTGAGTGGTTCTCGATAATAAAGGAGATACTGGCTGAATGAGGTAACCTCTCAACGAATAAGATACAAGCATGGACTCTCTTCCTGGAGAAATTAAAGACGAAAATGAAAGTACCGGACATGAAAGCCAATAGACCCGTTCCAAATAGCAAACTTCCGAAAGAGTTGCAAGATTTAAGAAGGGACTTACGAAGAGCTCAAAAGAAGTTGCAGTTGAATGACAAAGAAGAACGTCAATTGGAGACATTTCTCCTACAAAGAAAAAATACAAAAAGGAGGTCTGGAAATTCAAAAAAAGGAAAACTTAGAGTTTTGGTCTAAATTGCTTTTTAGCACTAAGCACCCAAATTCAAATACATTTTGGAAAATAATAAATCAATTAACAAGACATCGAAACATACTTACATTGAACATGCAGGAAACGGAATGGGTTACCTTCCTCTCGTGAAAATTTAAAGAAAATTAATTAAAAGTCCCACGGAAACAACCCATTCTGAAAAATCGGAATAAAATGATATTTGAGGAAGAAAGTCGCTGTCAGTCCTTAACAACAGATCCAAGCAAAACATCAATGTCTGTAGTAACTTATGGCACCTACTCTGCAGAGAAGATAGCAAAAATAATTAAAAAGGGTAAAAGCAATGGGGCCCCGGGGCCGAAAGGCATTCCGCAAGCGACTTACAAACACGCACCAGAATACTGGAGCTTACACCTCGAGAAACTCTTTGCAGATGTGCAGACCAACAACCTAGTTCAGGACAGCTGGCAAGGCTCTATAATTATGCCCATATACAAAGGCGGAGAAAGTACTAATACACTCAATTACAGATTAATTGCATTACAGGATGTTGAAGCTAAATACTTTGCATCATTAGTTCTGAAAGACCTGGTAAACTGGTCAGGAGAAAGAGAACTGATTCCTATTAACCAAACGGGATTTAGAGAAGGGATTGGAACAACTTCGAACATTCTATCTATCATAATGTTTGCCGAAAGATACCAGCGCGTAAAACAGGACCTGCACCTGTGTTTTATAGATCTGCTAGCTGCCTTTGACATCGTGGACCGGAACCTGCTGTGGGCAAAGCTAAAAGCATGGGAAATACCTGAGAGCATATTGAGGGGTCTGTTATTATTTTACTCTGACACATGGACGCAAGTAAAACTTGGGAATGGTTGGCGCTTATCGAGAAAAGTGTATACTACTATCGGATTAAAACAGGGTTGCGTCCTGGCCCAACACTTATTTAATCTGTTCATATCAGATCTTTCCAGAAAACTAGATAACAGCAATGCTCACTCCCCGAAATTAGGAAAGCTACAACTTCACACCTAGCATATGCAGATGATATTGTGCTTCTGAGCTTAACAGAAGTTGGTCGGTTGAGGCTGCTAATAGAACTCTCTGATTTCTTGTCTACGAATAAGCTGGCCGTTAACTCATCAAAAACGAAAACAATGTTAATTACCAACCGACGATCTGCACATCATAACATCCGTCTAGAAGGAAATCTTTTGGAAAAGGTATCCTATTATAAATACTTGGGATATTATATTTACGATAAGCTAGCCTTAAAGGAGCAGAAAAATTATATGACACAAAGAGCAGGGGTCTTAATATTTGCATTCAACTCATTGGCAAAAAAATTGGAGTGTCCATCTCTAAGGCCGCTCCTAACTGTGATTGCTAGTAAACGATACCCACCTTAGCCTATGCAAGTGTTGCAACGCATGGTAAGGATTCCGAATTTCTTAACAACTTAATAACTAAAATTTATAAAAAGGTCTTCCAACGTCCCAGTTCAGCCTCACCAGCGCAAATGCGGTTAGAATTCGGTCTGATAACGAATCACTGGGTAGACTTTATACATGCATAAAGGTGTGGTATCGAATCAAGCAAAATGCCAGTGAAAATAATCTTAATACATTTCTATGGCAGGAACTAGAAATGCAAAAAAAATCAGAGGCAAATACATTCCTGACCAGAGCACTGGAGTTAACATGCTCTTCAAACCTATGGGATAAAAACTTGCCATTTACCTCATTCAAGCAGGCACTAAATAAAGCCGCCAAATTTCATTCGTTGATCACAGATAAATACATTTTCTCTCATCGCTCCCATTTCTGGACTGTGATCAATAGTTATAAAACTCCGACACAGGCGGCCTATTTGGACACAATATACTCTATTTACATTAAAAAACGATTGATGGCTCTGCGCTTCGGTAAACTTCCAACTCTAGCCGATGAACCATCTTGGAAGCACATTGAATTAACTGATTGCCGTCTCTGCGGCAATACAAAGAAGGACTTAATCCATATAATATGCCATTGTAAGAAGCTGTACAGGGAGCGAGCGATTTTCTTGAAGAACATCTTCTTGGTTAAGAGAATACGTACATGCAGGACAGCTATCATTGGCAGCCTGGATTCAACTGATCCCCAAATGAAATGCAAGATGATAAAGTTTTTGTTGGCTTTTGAAAAATGCTTGAAAGCAAGCACGTCTATAACAAATTAACATTATTAAGCCTCATTAGCATTGTGGTCTAAGCTTGAAGAAAGTCTTTTATTTTAAGGTTTTAGGAAAGATATCTCTTGGAAGCAATTTTTTTGAAATTTATGTTTACTGTTTGCGTCGTTTTTATTTAGGTCGTTTTAATTTAACATTGGTCAAACGTTGTAAAGAAAATTTGTTATGGTTTTAATTAACTAAACAATAAAGACTAAACTCAAACTCAAACCCACTAGTGCGGTTGTTCCCTACTGCCACCGCACCTTCACACCAGATTTGGCGGTCTGACAGACCTCCAAACTCATATTTTGGCCCTAAAAGTCCATGACATACTGCAAATGCATTTGTTCAAACATCTTTATCTTAAATTAATTTGACCAAGATTTATTAACATTTCACACAGCATGCCTTTCGGAAATGCAATCTTTTAGTTTTGACTTTGCAATTAATTGCAGTAAATGAAGTTGTAAAATATTCAGATTTAGGTAATTAAGCTTACATACTTGTAGTAATTCCACATTTGTATTTTTTATGTCAAATGACATAGCTATGAAGTGAAAAATCCCAATTAATTTCCAAATATCTAAACATATTTTTAGTTGCTTCTTTATTACTTCCAAATATTTTGAAAATTCAAAGTTTCATTCTTGAATTTTCAAAGATAAACAAGATTCCTTTTTCCTGCTGTATCAGTTTTCTGATGATTAAAATAGAACAAATAAATATAATATCACATGTATGAATCAAAGAGTGTTTTCAGTCGAAAGTAAATCTGGCAAAAGTAAACACCTCAGTCTTACTGATGTATTCTTCAGGAAGCTCTTCAGTTTCTCCAAGGATTGAAGATCCTAATGAGAGCATGCCTCAATTTGGTAATCCCAAGAATTAAGACAATGGGCTGTGCAGAAATTGTAAGGACAGTACCTATCCTGAAAATGGGCCACAACCAATTATCACGAAAATAGAGCATGAGGCACTGTGACAGTAAAAATATAACACATAAAGAAAGGAGGGATCCCAACATTTTGACTGCTCCCAAATGAGCGTCAAGCCGTGGTTGGCTGAAGACTGATGCATTTTTTTTCATCCTCTGGGTATGTCTGCCGAGCGATGTGAGAATAACTGTGATGGAAGCGATGCCGACAAGAATAGGCAAGCAGATGCCAAGTGCACCTGATGAATATGAGCATATCGTTTTCCATGTCATAACTTCACTTTGGAGAGTAGCATTAGCTTTGAGATTGGTTGTTGAATTCTGAGAGTATTCTCTGTCAGATCCAAAGTTCAAAGGGATGCTGAGGACCAAGGATCCTATCACAGTTCCCAAAATCAGGCAAGGCACCAACTTAGAGATCCTTTGCTTTAGCCAGAAGCAGAGGTGGTTGTTGAAGTCCACTATCTTCACGCAGTAGAAGACAGAGAGACAGGCGGTTAACCAGGAACTACAGCTGCCAGACCATACTGTAACTTGAAGTAGTATGCCAGGAACCATGGACTTCATCTCATGAGCATAGGAGTGTCCTAGCAGAGTGCACTGGAAACAAATGAAGGAGATTCCAAGAGCAACTAAGATGATATCGCAGGTGTTCAGGTGTCTTCCTTTGGCCTTTGCTAGCAGATAAAATGCCACAATGAACACATTGGCAACTATTGCAATCACACTGGCCATGGCTAGTGTAATCACATAAACCTTTGAAAATGTAGGTTGCATTGTTTTTCTTCCTCTTCACAGTTTGTTGATGAATTCACAAAGATCAATGTTGCTCTGACTTTACTTTGTGTATGAGTGTTGTGGACAGAGATGGATAGACTTCAGATTCAACAGGTGTGCCTGGTTTAAGTTACCATTGACGTCATCCTCACCATCACTACAGATCTGGATTTGGAAGGTAGCAAATCAGGCTGGTTTCGAATTCTCTCCTTTAAAACAGAGAAACAGCTCAACTCTCTTATTGGTGCATCACTCGAGTAAATAAAAAAACAGATTATGTATTTCCTTATTTGCGTTGAGAAAAATAAATGAAATGTTTGTTCATTTTATTTGACTTGTTAAGCAAGGTCTGCACTTTGATTTGCCTCTAGGCGCTTGCTCCGAAGGATGATGCAAATTGAAAGAAAATTGGATTTAAATATAGCTCTACTCTACAAGAACAGTTTATGACAATGTGCAGAGCTAAAGAGTAAATATAAAAGTTAGTAGAATTTGACTCACTATCTGGATACTTGGCTAACACCGCCAAAACCGAGGTGATGTGCTGGAACATTGATGACTGGAATGGCACAACGAAAAAAAATCCCCCAGATTACTTTGAATAAGATCACAAAAGAATTGGATCGTACATTTGCAAGATGGAAAAATCTCCCATTGACAATTTATGGAAGGGTCAACTTGGTGTAAATGGTTATTTTGCCCAAGTTGACTTACCTGTTTAATGCCATCCCCCTTGAGTTCCCCAGTGAAGATATATGAAAATCCAGAGTAAGATCAGGAGTTTTCTGTAGGCTAATAAGGGGGAAAGGCTGTCTTGGAAAAAGCTAAGATGTAGGCTCACCAAGGGAGGATTAGACTTACCAGATATTAGTTTGTTCTCAGTTACATTTCAAGTTAAAAACATCAGGATGGTACTTGTAAAATCTGAAGAGACATCTTGGGGGAGATTATTGGGGGAAATGCAGAGGTCAGAGGGGGGCTGCGGAGTGGAAGGTTTTTTGTACAAATATGGGGCACCTAGGTTCTTCGAAAAGGTTCGGCTGAAAGTTCTTAGGGCAGCCATTATTCTTTGGCACAAGGTTAGACGTATATGGGGTATAGGGTTTTACTCAGAATTAGCTCCAATTTGGTAGTCCCCTGGGACTCTGTTATGTTTGAGGGATAGCCTCGTAACCCCAATTAAAAGGGCAGAGATTACTATCTGGTCAGAGCTTTTGTCGGCCAAAGGTGTGTATCCTTGGGAGGTCTTAAGAGCCAAAGTCGGTAGCGGCTTTTCTAGATTCAAATATTTAAAATTGGTCCTGGTACGCATCAGAAAAGGAGGATATACAAGGAAATAGGGAGATGGAGCAATTATTACAACAAGTCCGTATTAAAAGAAAGGAGGTTTCCTTGTGGAATAAGAAGTTCATGGTGAAAAAAAACAAACAAAAAAAAACGATGGATTTGGGCCCAGATCTTTGGACTGGGGTGAATGTGTGACATTGATCCACATTCTGTCCATCACCTGTTTTGTTTGCAATACCGCCATAAGTGCGCTGGGGACGCTCAGACGTGGGTCCCAGGCACTCCACACCACTGGAGTCAAGCTAGCCGGGCTGATGAGAGGTGTTACCTCGAAACCGGTCCGGTCCTCGGATGCTTGATTCCGTTCTGGGAAGGACATGGCTTTTGTAGTTCGGACTGGACTGTTCCCAAGGGGCACAGGGTCAGAGCTGATTTGCATATCGCCATTGTCTAACCCAGGGTGGTGTGGAGTGCAAAAAAACGATGGATTGGGCCCAGATCTTTGGACTGGGGTGAATGTGTGACATTGATCCACATTCTGTCCATCACCTGTTTTGTTTGCAATACTCCCACAGTATACAGCATGGAATCAATCACTTCTTGAGTCTATATCTGAAGATTTGTATGAACCCTCTGTGAAGTTCCTGTATAAATTTGTAAAACCGGCTCGTCTAAAAATGAATTATTTCTTTGTTATCAATAGGCTTTACTATACCCCAACAAAGATCACTAAGTTTGCACCATTATCTGCCCCCAAATGTCCGAGGTGTAATTCTCTCAACGCTAATGACATCCACATTTTTTATGAATGTCCTGATCTTAGATCTTTCTAGAGCAGGGTGGAGGCTGTTTTAAGTGACATCTTTCAACTTAAAATTAAGGTCAATCTCTCATTGGTAAAAATTTGGGGATGATGGAATCTATGTGAAGAATCTCCAGCAGGTACATAGAGGCCTTTTGTTATATTTGATACTAATAGCTCAAAGAGAAGTTTGTAAGAAGTGGAAAGGCCCACTGTCCCCATCGTGTGATGATTGGTTAAAAGCTGCATTGAGCACGTACAGACCAGGAGGGAGAAACTGAGATCAGGGAGAACATGTGGCAGGCATTACTCTCTTGGGGCATGGAGCTGCGTTTGGTATAGTTCTGTCCCGGAACAACCTGGTCCTATGATTACACCATGCCTCCAACGAAGGGGGTGGGCCCGGTTGGGCCTAATCCTATGCAGTAGCCGTTGGGCGCCTAGGTACAAATTTACTGCTTATCTTTGAGAATTGCAGATGTTTATTGGTGAGATGAGGATCAAAAAAAATGTTTTATGTAAAAAAAGAGTAAATATGAACAGGGAAGCATTGTTTTGCCAGTACTCCTGTATTCTATTCAATTTTTGGTAACAGAAAAATCAACAACAAAAAAGACACTGAATAAAAGCAGTTTATGGCAATTAACCGCTATGCACCCAAAACAGAGATATTATGTGAAAAAAATGTACTTCCCAGAATGCTGTCTTGACTACAATAAACATTATGGCATGCCTCTGCAGAGAATGATGCATAGGTATCAGCATATCATTAGCACCACAGAGAACTACAACTTGCTGTGAACTACCATGGAAAAACGTGATTGTTTTGCAACTACAAAAGCGTTGACTTTTATGCCACAATTCAGAGCCTGAGCAAGCCATGATAGAGATCCATACCACAGCACCATATAAGCAGAGCAATGCTATGGTTAAAAGCTGAGCAGCATGCCCCAACATGATCAAACTGTAAACCTAGTGGACCCACAGTAGATTGCAGCCTTTCTGAGCCTAGGTGGATTATAGTTTAGATAAAATCAGAGAAGCAAAAAACAATGTTTCGACTAGAAGTTAAACTCAATTGTGTGTGCACCTGTATGTGTGAAATCATTGAACAACACACAGTTGCAGACTACCATCTAAGCAAAGAGCACTATTTAGAACAGAGTAACATGGGTTAGGAGAGCCGTGAAGCTGCTGCACACAGATAGAGCGTGTCCTCAGTGACTCATAGCCAATGAATTATAGAACACCAGCCTCTCCCACCATGTATCATCCACACCTTCACATAGAAGCATTATTAATTATAGGAAATCCACCTTTTCTGCACGTTCATCACAGATTGTTCTCCTTTTAATGGACTATATGTTTTGCTTACTTTAGACCTCTCTGAACTTTACCCCTGCTAACCAGTTAAACACTCCCTGTGGTCCACCTTTAAACTGGGCAAATTAGCATACTCCTAATTGGTATATCTAACTTGTCTATAAGTCCCTAGTATGTGGTGCAAAATGTCCCCAGGGCCTGGAAGTTAAATGCCACTAGTAAATGCAGCACGTATTGTGCTATCCACTATGGTAGCAATTCAAATGTGGCTCCAGGTCTGTCACTGTGGCCTGACTGGCAGTGCAAAACATGTGTGTGACCTATAACAATAAACCCTTTTGACAAGTCAAAACCTCCTCTTTAAATATTAGTGTGACACTTCTGTGTGATCCTAGTAGCCCACAAGGTACATTCATTGTAATTAAATGTGAACTTTATGGTAAAAGTAACTAGCAACCATAAGTTATTTTGGGTATAGGAAGGTTGATGGTGCCCATAGAGAAGCACTGCGAAGCAATAATAAATATTAAAACAGCATTTGGGGATTTTTAGTAAATATTAAGGAACTATACGTTTTTGAAATTAACCCTTTACCTGCCTGAATTCCCACAAGGCTAATGAGGCTAATGCTCTGCCAGCCCTCAGTCTCTGCACACCCATGAACAAGTGTAAAAAAAGGTATAAAGTGCCTTCCAGGAGCATACAATAGGCTTGTCTGAATATGTAGAGATGACTCCACTGAACTCCAAAGTATATGCATGGTGAGGGCTGTGGGCAGTCTTGTTGAAACTATAGTGTCAAATCCTGCTTGACACATCTATTGGGCCACATTCAGCACATGGGGCTCAATTGAAAGGGAGAGATCAGGATGCCAAGACAATTCTTCTGTATCCACTCTCTGGTTGCTGGAGGACCATGTTTTTGCCCTCCCAGAATTCCATCTCTGGGTTTGTTGTGAGTACAGAGCGTGTATGGTTGTATTAGATATTGGGGGAGACTAGGTGTTACCATAGTATTGTCCTCAAACACATCCCCAGGTCCCAGAGCTCAGATTTTGACAAAGTCTTCACCCTTAAGGTGGCGAAAGACTTTTGCCATATTGAAAATGCCCTGACACATTCTATTTTTGTGTGTTTGCTGTAAGGCAAACAGGAACTATTGTAAAAGTAGGGAGGTCAGGGCCTGGGAACATTTACCACATTGGTTAAGGATGGGTCAGGAGCCATCCTCACATACTAGTGAGTGGGGGGCATAAATGTGGCTTCCCAAGGCATCCTTAAGAACACTTTCTGGACTGGCAGAAGATTAAAAGAAGACTGAACATGTTGTCTGTGAATTGAGAAAAGCCCAGAAGGAGTGGACCCACTCCTTTTACCCAGGACAAGGAAGTGTTCACCCAGGATCAGTTTGTTGACCTCCTGTGTGGCTATTGGGAAACAACCCACCAGCTACAAGAAGCATTTTCCTGGCATTATCCTGTCTGACCACCGGTAACTGGACCAGGACTGGGCCCTGCTGGTGGTATGTGCCTAGAACACTGTAATTCTCTAAGTATAGAGACTCTGAAACACCTGGGGGTTTTAGAAGTGTACTCCTGTGTGGATTGGTTCCATTGATGATCAATTCAGCAAACATATATATTTGGACTTTTATACCAGGATACAGTGGGTCTAATACTTCCAGAGCAACACAACAACAAAACTCTTGGAGAATCTTAACACAAACCTCAGCATCTCATGCATGAACATCAGTTAGGGGTCACAAGTCATCATCGCAGCAACCCCTAGTTTGCCCCTTGCATCCCCGGTACTGCCTTTGCAACACATGACCTCTGAGGTGGCAAAGTCAGTGCCAGTAGCAACTCATTCTTATGGACAATGGTTGCCAATCCATTTTCCTTGTTTACAGTTAGTTTTTATTACACCATTAATTATTAATATCATATTATTGACTAATAGTGTACCAAAAATTGCAGTACAAATACATGGAATATGACCCTATCTGGCCGGTGAGGTAAGTAAAAAATGCTTTCAATTGTATGTTGTGTGCATGCATGTAGGAAGCTGGCTCTTTATATGACATATTGATATATCAAAATAAGATATATCGTGAACAGAGTCCAGGGGTTCCCTTATGAGTGGACAGGGGTTTGCTCTAGCAATTCGAAGTTCCTGTTCTAGGGGGTAGTGTGGTCGACCTAAGGTTCAGCAGAGAGGAGTGTTAGACACCTGAAAAGACATTCAGTAGTCAAATGATGCACACGACTCAAGAAGTAAATGTAAAAATGTGAAATTGATACTTGTATAGCACACTACTCACCCGCAAGGGTCTCAAGGCGCTTGTACGAATACCGCTGTGGAACCCATCCTGGCTTTCCCTGTGAGGCGTCCACTCCTGGGCACCCCCAAGGTGGAGGCCAGGCATCCTTAGCGTTGCCCAGTGTTGCAGAGTGGGACTCCATGATTGGAATAGGCACAGAGGCAAGAATAATCAGGTCTGTGGAATTCTTTAGCCCAAGACCCGCCGAGGCGGGGAATTGAACCCTGTTCCCATGCTAGACCTCTGCATCAGGGTCTGCTGCTCTAATCATTGAGCCACACTTCTCCACATAGGGGATCCACACCAATTTATAGAAATAACACATATCTTTATATAAATTTATGCACGAGAACCAACCTGAGGGTGGGCAATTCTATCTGACTAGCTAATCTTCATGCCTGTCTAGGTGCCAAAGGGCTCTGGACAAAGGAGTCAGCTCCCTTTCCTGTGAGGGGAGCCAGCCTCATCTTTCAAAGGCAGTAGCTTCTTTGAAGCTCCCCTGCCTTGGAATGCTAATCACTGTTTTCCCTAGTAGGCTTTGTTTCTGACCTCCTGAGAGCAAAGGCTCTCATCCTTGGGGGTCAGACACTCATCTCTGGTGACAGGCTACCATAATCTAGTCAGCTAACATACCAGGGGCTGGTAGGTTTTATGGGGAAACCTGTAAGGTGCCCGCTGGGTGCATGTATGTATTAATAAATCCACTACTAGAATCAGTGTGGGTTTAACAATGTGAGATGTTTGATAACAAATATCTCTATTTTCAATGAAGCCATCATGTAGCTGGGGAACTCGTTATTTATTATTTATTTTATTATTTAGTTCATTTATAAAGCGCAACAGCTACCCAACAAAGGGTTTCCCGGTGCTTATCACCAGTGCTCAGCACATGTTTTAAAATAGCTTCCTTGTTCACTTTTACTGGCATTAATGGAACTGATCAGCACTGGGGCAGATGTGTTCATGCAGGTATTCCCTCACATGTAATATAAAGCACCCTTCCTTGGGGCTGTGAGGCCTCCTGTGGGGGTGACTTACAAATACTACATGCAATGTTAGGGACATGGTACACAGTGTTGTGGGTCATGTTGTGTTTTCACTTTGGTCTGCTGCACCAAAACACACAGGCTGCAAAGCCCTGAGAGACCGTTCTTTAGTACCTCATGCCCTAGCTACCAAGGGTACCATTTACTAGGGTGCTAAAGGTATTGCTGACTGAGCGAAATCAAATCAAATCAAATCAAATCCACTTTATTTGATTATTTTAAAATCATAAAAGTATGCTATTCAATCACAGGATAATATCAGGATTAATACAAAAGGATAAAAATTGTTTTACACAAAAATGTACATTTCATATATACAGAGCACACAATGGTGTTGGATTGATAATAATTCATAGTAGCTTACAGGTTGCACATGATAGTCAGCAAATCAATACAGATTTAAAAACAACAAGATTCATTTCGTGTGCGATCTCAATTAGTTGGTAGTATCAATTACAGTTTGAGAAGGTACATAATCCGAGGATGTTTGCCCCAATGATCTATACTTCTTGTTGTGGATGGATGCTACCAGGAAGTTTGCTACCCCAAACATGACAAAGGGGGATTCCATTAATTGAAGATAATGTAATGCCGGTTTTACCTGTAGGAGCCCCCTATCTTTTAGTAGTGAAATAATAAACTTTTTCCTGCCTCCCATATGGAATGGGCAGAAAAACACAAAATGCATTGTGTCCTGATATGAATGGTCATCACATTTGCAAGGAGCGGCATCCTCTGATTTGCACCACCCACTAAAAATTCAGAATAACAAGTGCAACTGATTAAAGCGAAATTTGGTAATCAGCCATCGATGAAAGGGTTTAGTGACAATTGTCAGGTACGGTTGTATAGATATAGACAGTATCAGCATATAATGGGCCCTCTCAGTTGGTTTACTTATTTCTGTGGCTTCACGATCCAGTTCTCTGGACCTTAAAAAGTTTGTTTTTTCCCAGCTGATATCAGCTTTAGTTAGGCCTTCTGGATTGGTGTAAATCTCTGGATGTCCCAAATAATTAGAAGTAGATTTAATAAAGGACAGCCATTGTATTTCCGACACTTTATCAAGTAACATACAATCCCTGATGATTTTATGGTTCAGTGTGAGATTGGGGTTCAGCCAGGTTCTGATCTATAGTAGGATGGGGGCCATGTTTAATGTGTCAGAGATATATCCCATCCGAAGCTCCAAGTGTACTGCATATGTAGCAGTTGATTGGGGGAGACCTAATAAGGCTCACAGGAATTTATTTTCTTCTCTCTGAATGAGAGCTGTATCTTTGTAGCCCCATATTGCTGCCCCATACCTTGCAATGGCCATAGTTTTGGCTTTGTAGATGGACAATATTTCCTCTCCTGGTTTGCCACCCAGTCTGTTAGCAAATCCTAAAATAGCAGCCGAGGATCTTCTTACGGCGGCTACTTCATTCAAAACTTGAGGGACCCATGAGCCTACATCGTCGAACACGACTCCTAGGTACGTGAAGACTTTTACTCTAGATATTACTGAGTCATCACAAAAGGCGGTTTTAAAGCACTTCCTCCTATTCCCTAGTGACATGACATGCGATTTCTCTACATTAATAACTAGGTCCAGTTTTTTCATAAACTCCCCAAAGGAGTTAAGGAGGCGTTGTAGGGCGATGGGAGTCCTTGCTAGTAGCACAGTGTCATCCGCGTAAAGGAGTACAGGGATGGGCGTTCCTCCCATACGCGTAATATCAGCTGTTGCAGTTACCAAAACATCTTCCAGGGAGTTTATATATAATGTAAATAACATTAGGGCCAAAATGCACCCTTGTTGCACCCCCCTTTCCGATCTAAACCCAGCCGTGCACCTTCCCTCCTGCGTCATCCTAATAGATGCAGTCAGGTCTCTATGCAATTCAGCCAAAAAATTCCCCAGGTCCTGGTCAAGACCTAGCTCCAGGAGCATTATCCACAGCTTTGACCTGTTGACCAGGTCAAAAGCTGTGGATAAGTCCATAAATGCCAGGAAGATTGATCCCTTAGCCGCAACCGTATATTTATTAATTATGAGATGTAAGTTTAGGCACTGGTCTTCGGTGCCTCTCCCGGCTCTAAAGCCGTATTGTGCGTTACTTAGGATGGCATTTTCAGTGGCCCAGGCTGTTATCCTGTCTAAAATTACTTTCCCCAATATTTTAATTGAGGAATCAATTAAGGAAATTGGCCTGTAGCATCTTGGGTCCCCCCTTTGACCATTTTTAAATACGGGGATTATAGTGGAGCGGGACCAGGAGGCGGGGAAGGTGACATGGGTAGAGCAGGCTGCTATGTTAAAAACATTTGTAAGAATTACTGACCAAAGATCAGGGTTAGCTTTTTACATGTCAGGTGGTACCCCATTTGGGCTGGGTGCTTTATGTCCAGCCGTATCTGCTATAGCTTTCTGCACTTCCTTTATAGTGAATCTCGGAGGAGACCCCAATGGCTCACTATTATGTGGCACGTAAATAACAGGCTCTAGGTTACTCCCATATATGTTTTCAAAATGGTTTAGCCAATCCCTTTCTGAAATGTTAGCTTCTAACGGGTCATTCTCCTTACCGTTAAACAAAGGGGAGTTAACGATTGACCAGAATTTAGAGCTATTCCTCAAGGTGGCTTTGAGTCCTATGCCTCTTTTTTTACTTCATTTGTACGTGTTTGCAGGATATTTTTATATCTTTTCCTTAGCGAAGTAACTTCGTACTTGTCTCTAGGATTCTTATTAAGTGCCCTCATGAGCTCACTATGAGCTTTTGTGCAATTGTGATCAAACCATCCCTGCGCCGGTTTTGCTTTCTGTTGTACCTTCACTGTAAGATTGCTTGAAACTTGGTGACAAATTGCTTCGAAAGAGGCAAAAACATCCCCACCGTATCTAAGCGGATCACTGCAGGTATTTAGGGGCATATTATCAAGCCTGGGCGATAAAATTATCGCTGCTTTATCGGCAGGAAACTGCTGATAAAGTGGCGATAATGGGCTTGATAATATGCTCTATGGAGTTCCAATCGAAGCTCATGTAAAATGTGAAAGACATCTAACATGAGCTTCAATTGGAATTCCATAGAGCATATTATCAAGCCCCTTATCACCACTTTATCGGCACTTTCCTGACGATAAAGCGGCGATAATTTTATCGCCCAGGCTTGATAATATGCCCCTAAGTTCTTTCCCGACCTTAGATCTGATTGTGTTGAAAAAGTCCTCAGGGGCGATTTTGTTCCATTTTAATCTCCTCCCCTGGTCCTTTGATACAACCTCAACTACAGCTACTGTGGTCGCTGCATTATTAAAGCAGAGTAAATTATTATCAAGTTCCAGCACCACTGGGTTGTGGTCACTTAAAATTGATTGTATAGCATTATAAAAAATAACTGAACTTAACAAGCCAGGCGATATAAACATATAGTCTATAATAGATTCACTATCCCTAGCATTATACGTTGCAACCCGTTCCTTCTTGTCCGCAAACCCTGGCTCGAACAAATCAATGTCCGAGAGCAGAGCTTCCAGGGCAGTCCCCTTTGCGCTGTGTTCAAAGTGCTGGTAAGAAGAATGGTCCGGGTAATTATAGTCTCTATACTGGCAGTTTAAATCACATAAATGAATATTAGAATCACCCATCAGAATAAATTGAAAGAAAGTTGTTTGGGCTTCCCTATAAGTCGTTAAAAAATTTGCTAAAGATTGGAGGTGCTCATTTGGGTACTCTCCCTGCATTGCATTATAAAAGTTAATGTATATGATTTTATTATTATTAGGCAAGGTTACGTCAAGTACTAAGTAATTTGGATAGATAGTATTAAGCACCTTCACTGTACCCTTTATATTAACCGAGATCAGAAACATAAGTCCTCCTCTATCTCGCCCTGACGTGGACATACGGGCAGCTACAAAATACGAGGTAAACCCATCCACCCAGAAATTACACTCCCTATCCCATGTCTCTTGTATTGCCACTACATCATACTGCCTCACAAATTCTAGCCATGCTTTGCCATCCCTCTTAGATCGTAAACCTGCGATGTTCCAGCTCATCAATTTTGGCGGTTTCCCCCTCCCATCTTTATTTAATGGGTTACATTGAGACTGATTCGATTATCTTAATTGAGTCAGTCAATCAATATCTCCCAGATGTGATAGGGGTGAAAACCTATTTGTTAGAGCCAGTCCCTCCCTGGGTTCGTTTGTACTAGGGATTTGTGGTTTAGGTAGTAGGCCTGTTTTTTGAGTAGCCCAACTAGTTAGGCAGACCGGATGTCTTGCTGAATGTCTTACTGGTACTAGAGGATAGCCCACCCCAGGATAACTCCTAGGTGACTCTGGCCGAGGGTAAAAGAAACCAAGTGGTAGAGCTCTTATCTCTCCCTCCTTAGCATCCAATTCTGTGGCATTCCAAAACAGACGTGACGCCTCATGGGGTCTCTTAAAGTTTACAATGAGGCAGTCTCCCTTTAGGTTTTTTTTTGTGTTCCCCAGCCATCCTACTCGTCTTCCCATATTTATACTGGCAGAAAGGTTTTTACCACCCGTACAGTTTTCATCACACCATGTCTTGATGTTAGTTAACAGTGAGTCCTGGGTCTCCATCTCTCCCGGTTTCAATGGGGGTACATTTACTAATATAGCTACATAGGGTGAGGCCTTAGGGGGTAGATTAATGATGGGTTTGAGGCCCAAACCCCTGCCCTTATGATGTACCCTCCCTGATGTTAAAAGAGTCCTGGGGGAGGGGGAGCTAGAGTGAGCTGTACCCAGCACCTGACCTGTAGGGCCCTTTTCTTGGCCAGTAGATAATATACCACTATGAAGCATTGGTGAGGGAGGAGAGGTCAGAGGAATTGATAGTGTACATTCTCCTGACTACTCCGGGGGCTGTATTTGCTGGGATCGGGGATTGATAGTAGAGTGGTCATTTGGCATAGGGGGATAAAGTTCTTTTAAGGCTATAAATGCATTTATACGCTCACACTTTTTCAAAATTTCTGCTACACATTCCTTTAAGGTCTCAATAATGTCATTTGATATATGGATCAGTGTCGTTTCCAGTTTTTCTGTGAGAATACTTTCAACCATGTCTCTCATAGAGGATTCGTAGTGTCTTGATGCAGGATGTCCTTTTTTCTGTTGATAAGAGATAGGCGTTTTGAACCTTTTAGACTGCCTCTTGCCCCGTTTCTTAGCTATATTTGTGGCACCCCCTGGGGGACCTTGCTCTGTTGGGTTATTGGCAGGGATATCATCCTCAGAGCATAGAGTGTTGGGGAGGGCCGGGTGTAAAATGTCCTTACAAGGGTTAATAAGAATCCTGGGCTCCAATGGAATAGTCTGTCTACAGTTCAAGGGAGACCCTGGTGTCTCACTTGTAGAGTTTTCGAGTCCCAGCTCCCGTTCGGTATTCGCAATTTCTTTATTTAGTTTACCCACAGCGGAAGTAAGGTAGGACAAAATATTGGCTGAAGTGGTGGATTTTCAAGGGACTTTAGCTTTGACAGATCCTCTGTTAATTGAAGTTTGTATTTTACGCTTACCCATATTGGACGTTGCTCCTCAGAGTGGTGGCCCGTCCCGTCCCTTGTCGTCCCCGGACGGCCACAGACGGCCCGCCCTTTGCCCGGGCTTAGCCCGGTGCTCCCGCACAGGGGGATTTGATGTTGATTAAATAACCCTTGTGGTGGGCGGGGCCGAGCAAGCAACGCAGACCAGGTGTTGTGGTCTCGCAGGGACTCCTGGACAACTGAGTCCCTGCGGCGTTCGCTAGCCCGCTCACTCTCCCTCCGTGGTCCCAGGCACTAGCACAGCCCAATCAGCAGTAGGAAACACCTCCCCGTATCCAGGCGGTCGAAGCGGCACCCGCGTAGCGGATGCTGCGAGGTGTGGGCACAAATGAGCAGGAAGCGTCCTCTGTATTAACAGCCCCAAACAGCGTCCTCTGGAATCAGGCTAGGTGAGCAGTTCCCGCTTAGGATGGAAGGGTTGGTGGGTTTTGAACCGTGGTGGCCGGTGGGCGGGGCCGAGCAAGCAACGCAGACCAGGTGTTGTGGTTTTGCAAGGACTCCTGGACAACTGAGTCCCTGTGGCGTTCACTAGCCCGCTCACTCTCCCTCCGTAGTCCCAGGCACTAGCACAGCCCAATCAGCGGCAGGAAACACCTCCCCGTATCCAGGCGGTCGAAGCGGCACCCGCGTAGCGGGTGCTGCGAGGTGTGGGCACAAATGAGCAGGGAGCATCCTCTGTATTAACATCCCCAAACAGCGTCCTCTGGAATCAGGCTAGGTGAGCAAAACAATTATATAGTATTAGGAAAAATATCTGGCACTGGGGACTCAGTTAGCAGGAATCAAGTGCATTTCCAGTTGAAATCATTTCAAATACTAGGCAAAAAGTGGGGGTGAGAGTGTGCTTACGTAAGCGAGAGTGTGTATGAGTGAATGTGTGTTTGTGTAAGCATCAGGGTGTGTGTGTGTGTGAGTGAAAGTAAAGGTTAAATGGCATGTGATGTCACTTCTGCTACCCCAGGCATTTTTGTGAATTGACATCCATGATCTCCTGGGCATCACTCAGTCTCTTTCCAGGATTACTAGTGGACTGCTTCCCCCTGCTTTGCAGAACACAAGCAGGATAATGTGGATGCTATCATCCTCTACAGAAATAATTCCAACTTTTTATTGTGCTGTAGGACTTGGCCCTTTTTGGCTAACGTTCCCTAAACTTTTTGCTTTCCCCCTAGAATTTTTTCTGACATGGTGTTGCCAACTTACATGCTTTGGACACATTGCCACTGCTAAACAGTGTCAGAGTGCAAGCTCCCTGTATAAAGTGTAATGGTCATTGGTTGTCCAAGATTGGTATGTTTGCCCAGTAATGTCCCTAGTGGAGGGCACTATGGGTACCAGGGCTGGTAATGCAATGCTACTAGTGGACCTGCAGCACTAATTGTGCCACCAACAAAATAAAGCTTAAAAAAGGGAACCCAGGTCAGCAATTGCAGTGCCTGTGTGCAGTTTGTTAAACTACCATGTTGTTCTGACAAGTGCACTCCCTTTGCCAGACCTTACCCTTCCCTTTCTATGCACATCAGACACCCCTATGGTAGGTCCAAGGTACACCCTGGGCAGGGTGCAGTGCATGTGATAGGTAGGACATGTACTGAGGTGTGTACCATGTCCTGACAGTGAAATAATCTCCATTTCGTTTTTCACTGTTGAAAGGCCATCTTGCCCATAGGATGGAATGGGAAGTCTGTGTAATATGTTTTCCAGCCTATCTTCTCAAAGGCTTAAGATGGAGAGGTGAAGTTTAGTGTGCCTTAACTTGCAATGTAATCACACATCTTTTTATGAATGTGGTTTTTGCATTGTGTGTTTAGAAGCAACTCTGGATCTATGTGCTCTAATATTTCTGTGTGTCTCTGCATGATTGTGGATTGATTTTCTGGATTGATTTAAAAGCGCTAGGATCTGGGGAATGTCTTGTCCCAGGGGAGAAGGTGAGACAGCAACAGGCTGACCTGCATCTGGAGTGTAGGGAGAGGAGTAGCTCGTTGAGGCGAAGAGGCCTGGGATGCTGCTATTAAACAATTGTACCATCCCCTGCTGAGTGATTAAATAATTAATTAATTATGTGCTTATATAGCGCTGGAATCACTCCCGAAGGGGTACCTCCGCGCTTCGACCGCTGCGAAACCCTTCCTGGCTTCCATGAGAGATGGTCCCTTAATGGGTATCTCCAGGGTGAGACCGGGCATCCCCGGCGGTCTGGTGGGGACGTTAGTGAAGATGAGGCAAGCTAGTGCCCAGAGTTGCCGAGTGTGATCGCTGATCAGAGTGGGCACCGAGGCGAGAGAATTATCGAGTCCGCTGACCCTGGTCCAGAAACCTGCCGCATCAGGAATCGAACCCTGGTCCCGGGCCGTCCTCTGCTCTCGGGTCTGCCGCCTCTAACCAGTGAGCCACACTACTTCACATTGAGAATCCAGCCCCTCACTAATCAAAGGACTAAGGTGCTACTGGCAGGGAGGCACCCAGAACTGGTTTGAACAGGGGTCAGTGCCCCACTGAACCCAAACACTTCAAAGCCATTGAGGGATATAACTATGAGAGCTGAAGCCCCTGAACTTTAGAGAATGGCTTGATCAAGATTGAGCAAGATTGGAGCTACCTCGTGGTCAAGAGGAACCTTTGCCAAGGAAGAATCAATGGAATAAACTGAAGGAAAGGACTGACCCTTGCTGTGTGTTCTGGGGCTGGCCTGCAGTTTGCAGTTTTAACCAACGAAAGGCTAAAGGGACTTTGCTGTGTGCTGTGTCCCCCTTCATGAAAGGACTTTGCTGTGCTGTGTCCTGAAGTAACTTATCCCCAAGGGCACAAGGTGAGCGTGCTCCCTGTTGCCGAAACCAAGGAACACAAAAGTTTCCAGGAGAGTCTCAGCGACGCTGTGTGCGTGTGCTTGTTGCAGCCTGAGACCCTCATAAACAGTGCCCTGTGATCGTGGGCACCTGGAGTCCAAGCAAGGATCAGTGACGTGGTGTGCATTTGCTTCTTGCAGCCTTAACCCTCTGTGAGGATTGTCCAGTTATTGTGTGCCTCCGAATCCAATTGAGTCTCCTCAACGCTGTGTGCGTGTGCTTTGTGCAGTGTGAAACCTTCATGAGGATTGCCTTGTTATCGTGCACACCCTGATTCCAAGTGAGTCTCATCGACGCTGTGCGTGTGTGCTTTGTGCAGCATGAGACCTTCATGAGGATTACCTTGTTATTGTGCACCCGGAGTTAAAGTGAGTCTCAGCCATACTGTGTGCATGTTCTTCGTGCAGTCTGAGACCTTCGTGTGTAGTGCCCAGTGATCACGCACCTGAAGCTCAAGGGAGTCTCAGCGACGCTGTGTGCATGTGCCCTGTGGCAGCCTGAGATGTTCAAAGCAGTGGCTGCCCGGCAGCCCCGGAGGCGCTGACCCGCCGGCCCGAGCCCACCGTTGCCAATTCACAAAGATTGCATTGGAGGCCCAAGTCGCTGGACGAGGAGAGTGAGTTTGTGCCCCCAGGTAATGTGTGTCGACTCCTGGGGTGGGGTGCGGGCTCGGAGGGAGACGCTCTCTCACTCTCTCTCATTCCGACAGCGCAAGCCTCTGCTTAGGCTTGTATCGCGACCCGTATTGCAAAGGGAGTGGCAGTACCAGGGCAGGAATGTTGAGCTGCACTTTTTGTTACACCATACCCGTGTTGAGGGCAACTGTTGATAGAGGCTGACTGCGAGTCAAAAAGAGTGGCGGAGAGACCGCCTAAGGCACCGTGATCGGTGCCGGAGTAAATTACCCATTATCTTATTTCTGCATAACGGAGTACCTGATTGACGTATTACACATTGCATCATTTATGCATAACGAAGTACCTGATAAGTGTATTACGCATTGCATTATTCCTGCATAATGACCTACCTGATAAGTGTATGACGCATGGCATTATTTCTGCATAAAGCACTACCTGATTGTCGTAAGATGCATTGCATTGTTTCTCAATAACAAACTACCTGATTAGCGTATTACGCATTGCATTATTCCTGTATAACGAACTACCTGTTTAGTGTATTACGCATTGCCTTATTTCTGCATAACGACTCACCTGGTAGTTGTATTACACATTGCATTATTCATACATTGCAAAGTGCCTGATTGTGGTATTACTCATTGGATTATTGTTACATTGCAAAAGTGCCTGATTCTAGCATTACAAACTCCATAACATGGTATTAGGATTACAGTGGAATGTTTAGAAGTGCTCATTAATATCGCCAGAACTTACAAGGGCTGGCTGGCCTAACAACCAGCCAGGAGAAATAGTACACATGCTCATATGTTGGATTTATATTGTGTGGTCTTATTGTATATCTTTTTATATAAAATGTATACTCGTTTTTATAAAACTGGTGTGGAGTCTATTTGTGGTGTCATCATTGGGTTGCTGTGTGTGTGGTTGCAAATACTTTACACATTTGCCTTGAATATAAACCTGGCTACTTGTGCCAAGCTACCAAGGGGGTGAGCTGGGGCTATCTCAGAAGGTGACCTTCCTTTCCCTAACGTGGAAACGCGGGTCCCTATTTGGCCTAAGGTACCTAACTCAGCCTACCAGTGTTCCCGGGTCTAACATGTGCCTACTGGAATTTTGCTTGTTTACCGAAGTGCCTGCGCCCATCTTTGGAGCACCCCATTGAGGAATTCTTAGATATGGAGTTTTTTCTCCTTGCCATGTGGTTTTTCCTGGATCCTGATACCTTTTGTGCTGCCTCTGATGCTATTGATTACTCCTCCATAGAAGCTTTTTCTCTGCAGGGGCTTCAAACTGCCTTCCTGTCAATCCCTGGTAACTCCTGTCTTCGCTTCTTCCTGGCAACAGCACCCTAAGGTCCTCAATTGCAAACAAAGCTCCCTGCTTGGACTCACCAGATGCCCAAACTATCAGCCACTTGCAGAGGATTTTTATTTCCATCATGTACCAACACTGCCCCCTCCTCAAAGCACTTTTGCAAGATGTGTTGAAAATATTTCCAGAGCACACTTTTTTGAGGGTCGAGAGTTCATTGATAGGATTCATGGAAAATAGTTCAGAATTATGTTCCCCACACTCCAGACAGGGATTCATGAACAGTGTGTGTCCATCTTCTTTCTTCTGTCCCTTTCTTGACAGCTGTTTCTTCTTTTGTTAGGGTTTAAAAATGAAGATGGAGATGGAGAGCTCTAGATCGAGGGAATCACCTAACCAATTAAAGGACACCACCATGCCCTTTAATCTTTGGCACTTCTGGAGATCTGCACTCTGGCTACCTAACCACTTGAATAGTACTCTTGAAAGAATGTATGATGGCAGCTTGGAGCACTGTTGGGGCACAGCTCACACTCTGAGAAAAGCTCCACACACCTAGGTCTGTTATGTTCACTGCAAACTTCAACAACCCCCCTTGTGGTGCCGGCCTGATGATTTGTCTGCCTTCCATTTGTGCATTGTAGAAATATTCAGAAAGTGACTTTACCATCTTCGTCAGCTGGAAGAAATTTATGTTTCCAAGACTATACCAGTTGCCTCCAGGAGGCTTTCATCTGCCAGCTTAGGGCATGTGTGTGCGCAACATATGTGCACAGACCAATTTCATGGGTGCAACAGGCTGTCCTTTTGACACCCTTGAAATTGAATGCACAATTTGCGAGGACCTATTGGTACTTGCAAATTGCGCATGCAATTTTCCATTCATTCCTAAGGGTCTGCCATGTGGTATTCAGCACCGCTGTGAATGCCCCTCAGGACCCATACATACTCTGGATTAATCACTGCAGAGTACATAAGAGCATTGAGGGATATTCACTACTGTGCATACCCCTCAGCTTCCTTACATACTCAGGGCATATAAGGCTTATATACCCTGAGTATGTAATGGCACCCAGGAGTATCCACAGAAGTGCAGCCAAGGGATTAAAGTGTAATCTGAAGAGGTTTTTAAACATAGAGGGACTGCTCCCTCTTCCAGCCCTGCTTGATAACCAAACATTGCAAACTAATTCCGCCGTCAAAGAAGCAGAATTTATTAGTAATTATGCATTTCAAGAGTAACGCAGAATTAATACATTCCTTCAATTCCACCATTGGAGTAAAAAATTCTGTCTACCCTTACACGTAGTTGTAATATGGAAGATGGAATATCTTACACATTTATGATAGATCATCTCATCTGCAAAACTCCAAATCACAGCCCAATGTTTTTGGCATTGCAGTGCTTTGCATGATCTGCTGCACAAAACGTTTGCAAATTAGGGCCATAAACCTGTGAATTAAGCATCAGGTAACTTGTGTTTAAATTAATTTATTACATTTTTTTATGTTTGAAAGCTTTATTAAAAGAAAAACAGATATTACAAATAAGGTGACATCGGCAGAATATGAGAAAAGGATATATGATGGGATAAATTAAACAGAAGCAACCAATATCACAATGAAAAACAAAGCATATTACATTTTAACTATACTAATGCAATTCCATGGTATGCTATAAATAATGTGAGCAGGTATGTTTACAGACGTCTGGTTCAATGGTCATTTACACCCACTCTACCAACTACATTTGTGCATAATATATGCAGTATGTACATTTTCTATGTTGTATGTTAGATACTCCACGGACAATTCTTTTTTTTTACACTACAAATTTTTCTCATTTGAAAACATAAATTGTTTACATAGAGGTTCTTTCTTTAAATATCCGGAAAACAATTAGCTATATGTTAGCTAATTACCAAAGACCTGGGGTCAAATTTACAAGAGCTTATTGACACCAGAACATCACTTTTTGTGACGTTCTGGTGGAGATAAGACCTCCATCTTATTTGCAAGGATGCACTAAGCCACTTAATGTGAGATTGGCTAACACAGGGCCCCTGACTCACCTCTGACTAGGACTCCTTAACAAGGTCATGTGTGGTATCAAATTAATCGTTGCATCAAATCCCACCTGATGCCCAGGTCGAATTTAAAGTCATTATTAAAGTTAAGAGAATTTAGAAAGTTGCCACTCTGCACTCCAGCTAGTGTAGCGGCCTTACAAATGCAATGGCACATTGATTGAATTCTGGGCCACCTGGGGAGACATGTGAATGGCTTCCATGATCAGGAACAAAAACAAGTTGCCACAGAGTGAGGTGTCACGTCCTCTCTCAGGGTGGCCATCTAGGGTGTTAGCCCAAAACGCAAGCTTCAAAGGTGAAGCCGCCTTTGAAGGGCTGCTTTAAATAACACCCCTCAGCAGGATGCTTTTCGTTCCAGGGAAGGAAAACCTGTCCCCAAACCGGTTTTCCCATAGGCTCATTGTTCACTGGTAGCCACACCTCTAGGGTGGACTACACTGTAACTGATGACCAATAAAGGGTTGTTTCATCTTGAAAGGGGCAATAATGGGTCACTCTGGGATATCCAGATGCCTTACATCACAGGAAACATGTCCCTATATAGGAGGGGACCCAGTAGCCCATTGGCTAGTGACCGTGCAGTCCCCTCTGGGCTTTTTCTTGGGAAACATATGACAAGCTGGCACCCTTCCTCTCAGATCACACTAGAATCAAAGAGAGGACTGAAGAAGGACTGCCCTGCTGCCATTAACCCCTTCGCTGCGGATGACAAAGCAAGCTCGTCATGGGCGTTACCTGCGCTGCGCGGATGACAAGCTGGCTTTGTCACGAACCGCGCGATTTTCAAAAGTCAGCGCACAGCGGGAAAACCCGTAGCGCGCATGCGGTTAACATGCACAAAAAGGGGTTGCACCGCCAAGAGGTTGCACTTGCTTCACTTTTGGGCCAGTGAGATTTGGACTGTGCTACGGTTCGTGACTCAGGGAAATTTTGGTTCCCCACCTTCACCCACAGCAGTGACTCCAAATATCAGTTGGTTGATCCTCTGAAACCAGCTCCAAGTACACAAGAGCTTAAAACCCAAGCCAACAAGTTGGTTGTCACAGCAGAACTGTTGCTACTACCAGTCACTGGGGATCTAAGATAACCAACCCAAAATTGACAAAAGGTGTACCTATGTCTGGCAGACTCGGGTGTGCTATCAGAGTCCGGATTTGTTTCACCCAATGGACACTAGCCACCATCAAGGATTTTTGCTTTGATTTCTGTACCTCGAGAACAGTACACCAGCTGCAGCTGGCCTTTTGCCGGCACCAAGAGAATGTCGTGGGAACCTGAGTTCCATGGACAGAGTTAAATCCCTTCACCCGTGGCCCAAGGACCCCACCACAACTCAGCCCCATCGACCGCATAGAATCAGAATCATCCTTTGCCTGCATCCCCAGCATCAGGCCCACTCCATTGATGTCTATGGCAGTTGTCCCATAAAGTTTGGAACTTGCTTCAAGAATACTCTGGTGGCCAGCTAACTGTCCATTGTTTCCTCTCTGGCCCCCCAGACTGATTCTCTGCTGGATTTGGTCATCCAAACTGGGCCAGAGTACTCGTACTAACTCATTCAAACTGTTCAAAAGTTCACAAACTTTGTAGTGACCAATGTTTGATTGGGGTTGCATTTAAAAGTGATAAAAGTTTCTAAAATATGTATCTCTGGTGATAGACAAGGACTCTCAAAATTAATAAAAATGTGCTCTATGTTTATAAGGTATTTCAGTGTCTCTTTATTGGAGTGTGGCTTTCTTATTTCGTTATTTGGTAATGTTAAGTGCTTAAAACTAAGGGGCATATTTACAAGTAAGTGGTGGAACACAGCATTAGCCTCCTTGGCTTAAATCCGCACTCTGACATTTCTGAAATGCAGGGCTGCACCGTATTTACAAGAATACCGTGTAGCTTTGCATTTCCCCATGTGCTGGCGCTAATTCAGCTGCCTAGCGCCAACACAAGCACCCTTGCACCATAGTGCAAGGCTGCCGGCATTGAGGGGAATGATTGTTTATGTGCAGAAATGTGTCCCTTTCTGCACATAAACAATCTGACATGGTGCTTTGAAACCTCTATGTATGCTGCTTAATGCATCAGACATGGAAGTTGCAAAACTTCATTTTTTTTAATGATTGTTTATGTGCAGGAAGGGGCGTTTTGCTGTTTTCGTGTGTACTGCACAACACAGCACACATGGAAATAGCAATAAAAGAGTAGAACTTAAACATTTCTCCTGGGCAAGACCAGATTTTACATGGTCTTAATTTTGGCGCTATCCCATTCTTATTCCACCCTTGTAAATATGGGGCAGCGTCAAAATGAATGGGTTTTGCGGTGGAACACCCACCACAACATCAATTGCCCGCCCCTTTCACATTAAGTATAGCGTGAATGGGTGCTTTATTTACAAGGCGGTGTTAAGCCACAATAAGTGGCTTAACTCTGCCTTGTAAATAAGGCGAAGCCCTTATCGCCACAGGAATGTCACTAAAAGTGACATTCCAGTGGTGATAGGACGAAGCTTTTCATTATGCCCAAAGTTCCTTGGCCAAGCCTTACTGGTTGCATCTACACCTACGCAGGGCTAAGCTAAGGTTGAGTAAACGATACTGACTGGACCCAGGGCGGTATTTACAAGTGTACTCCATGATAAGGAAACCCAGCCATACCATATAGTACACTCAAATTCTCAAAAATGCCATCCTATTTAGAAATAGCATGTTGACTTTGGCATCTAGTTTTTCTGCCTCTAACCCCAAAGATATAGCAGCAAGTTAGCTATATCTGCTAAAATCTTTGCATTTTTCCTTATTTAGTCTAAAGTAACAGCCATCCCAAAAATGGAAAGTAAATCAGAAACAAACCTAGTGGTAGTTGAAACGGCCTGCCTACCATTCATTCCAAAGGATGATCATCAAAGTGTCTCACAGCTGGAACAGTGTATCAAAGTGAAGTAGTGTGGCTCACTGGTTAGAGGCGGCAGACCCGAGAGCAGAGGACGGCCCGGGACCAGGGTTCGATTCCCGGCGCGGCAGGGTTGTGGACCAGGGTCAGCGGACTCGATAATTCTCTCGCCTCGGTGCCCACTCTGATCAGCGATCACACTCGGCAACTCTGGGCATTAGCTTGCCTCATCTTCACTAACGGCCCCACCAGACCGCGGGGGATGCCTGGTCTCACCCTGGAGATACCCATTAAGGGACCATCTCTCAGGGAAGCCAGGAAGGGTTTCGCAGCGGTCGAAGCGCCTTGGGACCCTCCGGGTAAGTAGTGCGCTATATAAATGCCTATACATACATACATACATCATTGCTAACCTAGAATTCTTGGTCCTAACAAATCCAGTGAGCTTTATCTGCTGTGGGACATGCATGTGGGGCTGTTGCCTTTGACCCGAGGAGACTGGGAGCTACACTCTCAAGCAACCTGTGAAGGTCTCCCACGACAGGAAACAGTAGGCCTCAGACAGAAAAAGAGAGAGAAAGTGAGATTTGAAAAGACTGAGGGCATCAAATAAAAGAAGTGTGAGATAGAAAAATATATGACAGGCTCAAGGGCCAAGTTTCAGAGCTAAATAGATTTTATCAGGAGAACTAATGATGAGATCTACAATCTGGATGTAACTGAGAAGCAAATCTTAAAGTCAAATACTGAACTGGAGCTTTTAAAAATGAAAACCTCAAAGGAAATCTAGACCACAACCCGCCTCAACTGCATTTGAATTCAATGCCTTATATTCTTCAGCAGTACATCCCTACAAATAACAAGCAACCCATCACTATTTCAGTATCCACTTGTTCCCCTTAATTCATCTTTAGATCTTTATAACTAAACCACTTCAAACAGAACCCTCCCACCATACCTCATACTGGCAACTCCTGCTTAACAAACCTGGAAGAAAAATGTTTCATGCATTGCCTTTGGTTAAGTGTCAACAACTTCAGTTTTTGAAGCAAGTTTGTGGAGGTCAATCAAAAGACAATTAATTCCCAGTGAAATGAAGAGTGCCTTTATCCATCACAGCTCTCGAGCAGTTTCAAGCTCAACAGACCCAAAATGCTGGGGGAAAACCACCACAGACATACCACAATACTTCTTGCAAACTTCACTGCCATCAAAGGTGAGTGACATCCAACTCAACGGTACATTATGACAGCATTCAACTTCTCCAGAAAAGCTGCAGTAATAATAGCAGAGAAATAACAACAGTAAAGGAAGAATTCAATAGTACATGACGGAAAAAACCCATAAATATTAGACAGCAACTTTATGACCAGATTATACAGATTCTTGGTCAAAACGTATACTAAGAATCTTCTTGCCCTGCCTCTTACTTTTGAACACCTTTGTACTTCTACCATGTCCTTTACAATAGCATTCTACAGCACCCTCCTACAAAGTCGATGACCACTATTTCCATATTCCACCATCCATTCCCCACAACTATGACTGCATGCTTGCTCTCATCTTGAATTGTGACAGAAGATTTAAAGATTGCCTACCATTTTGACATGCAAGCGGCGTTATTGATCCTACCCAATCTGATCTTCTAGATCTTCCAAGCACAATCTTTCCCACTGTGTTTGACATCATATACCTATTTCGTTTTGTTTTGATGTTCTCATACGTTTGGGTGAATAAACTCATCCACTTCCTTCCTATACCTCTTTCTTTAATGCAGCTTTTTCATCCAAGCATTGCACAGTCTGGGCGAAGATGTTTCAGCCTCTGAATTCCAAATGGGCTCTTCCTAGTTCTTAGTGTGATGAGTTGATATGTTCAGTCCATAGACTTCCTCATTTCGAATTTGTTTCTTAAAGCCCTGTGACTATATTCTACTACAATCCTGTTCATTTGCTCAACAAAAGCATTGGTCTCTGTGTGATATCTGTTATCTGTGATATCTGTTTCTACGCTGTGACAGAATTTGGACATTTCTTTAGAAACAAACTGGATCCCATTAGTGGAGAAAAATAATTTGAGAAAACTATCCCTTACATACATCTTTTGAAAAACTGAATACAGTTACCAAATCTACTTCCACAATTTACTGAAATAAATAATCCATCAACATAATGGGATACCTGTATCTGTCTGACAACTGCCTGAAAGGTTCCACATGGTTCACTGCTAAGTTGACCCAGGGTCCATCTGATTACTCTGTAAACTGCAAAGGAGGTGTGCTACTTGTAAGTTGACCCAAGCAGACCACACACTCGTTTGTCACTTCATATGGATTCAGTCTACGAAGATGGTATCCTACATTTGTTCACCATCTATACAAGATATCCTTCATGACCGAATTCTATGATCATGCTCCTTAAAGGATAAGGTGGCACAAACCAACTCCTCGCATTAAAATTATATGTTCTTCTAATGACAGCTCGTTAGCCACTTTCATAAAGGGTTGGAAGAAAATGGGAACAGACCTTTTCCTAGGCCAACATTAGTTCTTCTTGGAACATTGGCTACCACCAAAGGTGCGTGACATTGAAATTAAAGGCACAACTGTTGTCTGTCAGCATTGGACCACTTCATGTAAAGTAAGATTCATAGCATGTTAGAGCAGTTGACAAAAAGAAGCAGTTCTGCAATCCAAGTCTTGTTGTGAAGGAAACATGACTCTTTTTTTGCTCCAAAATTGCAAACTCAGCAACTCACTTTGAATCAAGGTGGACTGTAAACACATAGACAAGTCTAAAGCCCTACCCTATTGCATCATCTCCCTTATTGTTAGTAATTACAACCAGACCATGAGGCCTCATCCATTTTAGACTTACTTTTCAAGGTTGGGTGACTAATGCCTCAAAGACTGGAAAGGATACATGCCTAAGACGTTTGGATCAAGCTAGCCTTGACAGAGCTTAAGTACACAGTAGAAATAATGGCAATGCTTAGAAATCATCTGGCCCAGTCATTATCTCTGTTGCCCTTCAAATGGAGTACATAAATTATAAGAATCACAAACTCCTAACACATTGACCATGTTAAATTAGCGACAGTTTGGTTTAATAGGTATATTTATTTATGGGTGAGCCATAATCCTTTTTTTTTAGTGCAACCATATTCATACATGGTGTACTGGAAAGAGGTTGCTCGCGTGCATATTGTTCTCATTTCAGAATTCTTGGTGTAAGGCAGAATGCTGTACAGTTTATAGATTTGAACTCCAAGGAGGATGGATGTTGACCATCTTTTATGCAGGGGTCTGTGTATCAATGCCTTAAGCTTCTAGTTGTTGCTCAATAGGACAGAGTTATGAAGCTTCAAAGTAATCAAATCATGAAAGCAGGATTGGACTACAGGTCATCACAAAAAGGGTTCTGATGACTAAGAACAGAATCTCATTATACTCATCTTTTCACTATAAAGCAATGTCTTGGTTCAAGAAGTGTCAGCATGGCTCCTTGTATAATACTGAACTTGGTGCATGACTTTAAATTCCTGAAACTAAGCACACAAAAAGGAGCACCTCAAATATGTGTTCCTTAATAATTCTCCCTTTAACTTAACCTCATAGCTTCCATGGAACGTCGAGCTCCAGTGCTGGACGTTCCATTGCGCAGGTGCAGTTCGAACGTTCAACGGCCGATGGCAGCACTACGGAGGTAGTGGTGCCGTCGGCCGGTGAACGTGTGCAGCACCTAAGGGGCTAAAATTCTTTCTCCAGCTTTGACACTTTGTACTCTCCTTTTAGAAGATTAACTACTGTTTCTACTTGACTTTTGTAGGCCTGCAATGTAAACAATGAATTTAAGAATCTTTTGTTCTCCAGTGTTCGAAATGTGTCTGTGTAAACAATATGCTTAGCATTTATATATAAGCTTAGCAACATAGTCCACACTGGAAATCCTTCTTGTTCCATCACAGAATATCCCTTTGTAAATTTAACAACCTGGCTGACACTAGAAATAAAATGATAATAACAGAACGACTTCTCTTATTATCAGTTTCTTTTTTCTTTTACATTGCTTCAAGAGCAATGGGGCGACACCCCTCCGACTTAGTGGAGGAGCTGCCACTCTGTGTGTGTGTGTGTGTGTTTGTGTTTGCATGTGTGTGTGTGAATGAGAGGGAGTATTGTAAGTGCTTGTGTGTGAGAGAAAACTGGAAATGTGTGTATGCGATAAACTCTTTTCTAGTAATCTGCAAATTAATGATTGTCACACAGTCAGTCTGAAGAAAATAACCACTAACTCCAGTAAATAACTAGTTATGTTTTATTTTGCACTTACATAGATTAGCGAAAACACCAAACCCATATTAAATGTCCTCTACACCAATATGCCTAGGAGAGACCCCTTGAGTCTCCTCTATATATAAGGAAACTTTATTGCATGATTTAAAAAATCTTTGCAAAGTACAAAATATTAAAATATGCATGTTAAAAGAAAGTGAAAGTCCAGGTCCTTGTAGTAAGAAGCACCCCCCCCCCCCTTTTTGTTTAACCTCGAGTAGACCAGCCAGGGTGCCCAGCCCCCTTAGTCAGTTGGTATGAAGACTCTGACTGGTTTGCCTTTCCTGGGTAGCTGCAGGAGGGACTTGCTAATTTATTATTCTGATGAAGGATCATGTTCTTGGGTCCCCTCCCCAGGTTTTTTAAAGCTCGATCCATAAACCTTACTAAAGCACAGTTTAATTTAGTGTTCCGTGAGTCAAATCAGGCCAAAACTGCGGCTCTGCATGATCTGGCCTCGTTGATGTTCCAGAGTTTCCTTAAGAGGGACCGTCTTTCCTTCAACAGGTTTGGACAAAGGCATAAGATGTGTATTATGTCTTCCTTGTGGTTTCCACAAAGTCGACAATGTTCCTGGCTATGAACTCTTTTCCATTTAGGCAGGTGACACATCAAGTTGATAACTCCCATTCTCAATTCTAAAAAACTTGATTTGGTGCGTGCGGTAAATGGTAAGGTTAGATATCTCTGAGGTGTCAACTGGACGTATGATAGCAGGGTCATCCAACCATGGCTTCTTCCTGCCAGACGTGCCTTGTCTTCCAATAAGGAGAGTTTTTTTGCACTTAATTTTGTTAGCCTTTTAAATTCATTTTGGATTACTTGAAGGTTCCAAACTTCATTCAAACCTAACATTTTTAGTCCTCTTTCCCAATATTCATGCCCTGCACGCCATAGTTTTATGTTAAGGCAAGACCATGGGTGTTGCGCTAGGCTGCCTTCCTTCGACGACCTCAAATTGTGACAGCACATTAAGAAACTCATAGATCTGGCCAGTGATTGGTTACAGATGCCCAGTCTCAGCCTAATTTGGGCTGGTGACGTTTGTGTAGGTAGCTTAAACACTGTTCTGTAGATTTTACCAGTAGTTTTATCTAATTGGCCACTGTCCAATCCTTTTAAGACCTCACTTCCGTGAGTTATTGAATTACTTTTGCCTGTGCCGCCAGCAGGGTTGTAGCGAAAGTTTGGCCGAATAACTTCTTGTGAATAGAACTAATTGCACAAGCTAGTGCTGCACCCTTCTTTTTTGTTCTTCTAAGTGAGTTTTTTATCTTCCGTTGTTGTTGAAGAGAACACCTAGATACTTGTGGCAGTTTTGGATTCTGCAATGCTTTCACGATTCAGGACCCAAAACAACTTCTTTGCCCTTCCTGGATGTAGCGCCGACATTTTTGTTTTCTTGTTATTTATCGAGAGCTCGTTCTTGTTTGAGTATTCCATGAGTCTTTGCAGGCCAATCTTTGTTTTACTTAGAAGAACCACGTCGTCGGCGTAGAGAAGATTTGACAGGAGGAGACCAGCTACTTTGGGAGCATGAGAGTTTACCTTCTTTAAGGCTTCAGGAAAATCTGATAAAAATAAGTTAGAAAGAGTGGGTGCCAGGATGCATCCTTGTTTGAGACCTTTTGTCGTCAGGATTGGGCGTGACAGTCTGGAGCTGTCCCCGATCTTGATCCTGACCCATTTGTCCTGATGCAGGAGCTGGATGGTTCTTAACCCCTTCGATGCACATGACGAGCTCAGCTCGTCATGAGGCGCGGTGCTCGTGTGCTCATGACGCGCTGAGCTCGTCATGACCACACCCATTTACATTGACCTCCAGCACAAGAGGGGAATGAGTCAAGCAGCCAAGGTGCTAAAAGGCCATTTGGGATGTTTAGTCTAGAAAGCCTGTGCCAGAGCTTGGCCCTGTTCACATTGTCAAAGGCGGCTTGTAGTCTATGAATCCCATATAGAGTGAGCAAGTGCTGGTCTCCGCCTGATCTATCAAGCAGGAGAGAGTCATAAGATTGACTGAGGTATCAGTGTTGCTTGTAAACCCGGTTTAATTCAGAGGAATTACGGAATGGTCATCAGCCCATGCCCGGAGTGAATTGAGCAAAATCCCGGCAAAATACTTTGCTTTATTGTCGATAAGGGCGGTAATTCCCAGGAGATTTTTTGTCCCCACCTTTAAAGATTGGTGCAAGAATCGATCCCTGCCAAGTTGGCGGAATGATGTTATTTTGTAGGATAGTGTTGAAGAGTGGAGTTAGCTTTGAGGCCCAATAGGTTGAATCCGCCATGAACAAAGCCTGAGGGATGCCTCCGGGACCTGGAGATCCGTCCTTTCGACCCTTTTTTATCTGATTTTCAATTTGGTCCTTCTGGACTATTCTGTGTTCGATACCGATTTGGTGAGTTAAGCTCTCTGTTACTTTTTCAATTGTTTGACCTGCGTTGGAAAATTCGTCCATTATGAGTGTTTTAATATTTCGATCTGAGGGCCAAAATGCCGCTTTTTGAACATTGCTACCTTCTTCACTGGTGTTCTGATAAGAGTTCTTTTCTTGATGGACGTTGAAATGAATTTGTAGAAAAGCAACCCACTCAGGCTCCAGTATATTTGATGACGTGACCTTTGGGACACGCCCACCTAGGCTATTGATTGTACGCCAGAACCTTGCGGAATTATTTGTTTTTATGTTTTGGCGTAATCTGGCCCAGAAAGAGTTCCAATGAGCTCTACGCTGTTCTCTTTTTACCTTCTTCAGGTAACTGCTGGCCTCTCTCAGTTTTGTTATTGTTGGAGGGTCCATTGGGTTTGTTTTTAATTCCCGCCATATCCAGTTCATAGTTCTTTTTGCGGATTGTATCACAGGATTCCAAGATGTCGGCTGTTCTGCCCCGTTCGGATTTGCATATGTTGTTGGTTTTGCATGTCTGTCTATCAGTTTAGTTGCAAATGTTGTCCAGTTGACAATTTGGTCATCAGTAGACCTGCTGGTACTCTCAAAGAGTCTTGGGAAACAACCTTTACAACACGGGCATCACATCGCGATGCGGTCGTTACAACGACCGCGTTGTTACCACGCAATGCCATTACTACACAAGTCATTACATCGACTTGCAGTAGATAGCGTGCTAGCATGCGGAATAGTATAGTTTACTATTTCAACACCTCCCCTACTGTTACGTAGGCAGGAGTTGGAATAGTAAATTATACATTTCTAATATCAGTGCGCCACCTACTGCAAGTCGATGTAATGACTTGCGTAGTAATATTTTTGCGTGGTAACAATGCGTTCATTGTAACGACCGCGTTGAAATGGTACACGAGGTAATAACTCGCTTTGTAACGAGTCATATTATCCAGTCTCACTTTCAGCTTGATAACAAACTTTTTATAATGCTTAGTTCTTGCACATGATTCTTACTTGATGGCCTTTTGAATCATTAATAGTGATGTAGGAAACAATCATTGTGTAGAAATGTTATCAGCCTTTAGATTTTAGTAACAATCAATACCAAATTGTAACCTTTTTTTACTATACCTGGACTGCTTTTGCATTGTTAATTCCCACTTTTTTTGTTTACCTTTTTAAAATATAAACGTTGTATCATGAACCTGTGCACTTACCAAGCCACAGCTCTCAGCTGTTTTTACATGATGGCTCTTTCTAACACTCACACAGTTATCCTCACATTCTCTCAGTTAGTGCATGAGCTGCAGACAGCACAGCTAGGAAACAGTGAGCAATGTTAGCCTCACTCTGTTTATGAGCTATGCTTTTTGCAGCTCATGCACTAACTCATAGGAAGTCTGAGTTAAATGCATGCACTTGACATTGTGATCACATATCAGCAGGTGATCAGCTTTGATCTGAGCCAATGCACATCTTCAGGAAATGGCCTCTAATTGGAGATATGGTGACATATCATGGATACACTGATGCAAATGCAAAGGTGGGAGCTCGTTTCTAAGGCATTTCACTCTCTGAAGCTCACTAAACTCAGACTTTCTACAAGACAGTGCTTGATCTGTAAACTGCACAGCTCGGATACAGGTAGAGGCAACAACTACACCATGTTTCCGAGATGTCTTGCATGCAGCTCCTTTAGTAACTGAGATTATTTCTGAGATAAGTATCTGCGCTTTAAATATTCTTATATGATAAAGCCCGGCGAGCAGCTCTGCTCTGTTCCAGTGCATCGATTCTTGTCTATCCTTTGGGGCCCGATTCACAGAACTAACTTGAGACAAAATCCTAAACTTACTACTTTTGTATTCACAGAAGTTAGGATTTTGTCTTAAGTTTCTCTTAAGACAGACTTAAGACAGACCTAAGTTAGGAATCTGTCTTAAGTCTGTCTTACGTTTGCCTTAAGACAAACTTAAGACAAAATCCTAACTTATTTGAATACCAAAAGTAGTAAGTTTAGGATTTTGTCTTAAGTTAGTTCTGTGAATCGGCCCCTTGGAGTGTAAATAAACCCAACATTCTCAAATTACAATTTATTGTTATACTATTTACCAATATAATTTCAAACTCTAGCAGACACAAGCCTGTGCAAGCTCCCATCAGATAAAGAGGTGGTCAGGACTGTCAATTCATATGGCATACATTTTATGCAAAGGTTTATGGACAGAAGTAATTGCTATATAGAGTCATTAAAGGAGACTCTAATGAAAACCTATGGTCGCCCAAACTCAGTGTCGAGGCAATCCTTCTCAGAAGAGGTGATAGCAACAGTTTTAAGAACGGAATCTGGATCCCCGAACGTAGAAATAATATTATCTGGCGACTTTAACATGTGGCTAATATCTGACCTACAGAAAAATGAGGTAATTAAATCTCATGAAAGCATTTGGGTCATACCACTGCAGGAGCCTCCAGGATGGCATAAGGAAGACTCAAAGGGACGCTCTTTACAAAGCAACCTTGAAATCCTGGGCCTTAGAGCCCTCAATGGGCTCTTTCTTCCAGACAAGCCACCTTGCCTCTCATATCTATCGAAAAATGGTGCTTCCCTGATTGACTACACCTTTGTCAGCCTTTCCCTCCTGCACCAAATATCAGGTTTTAGACTCGGAAATAGAACAGAAAGCGATCACAGTCCCCAAGAAATATCGCTTAGCACCAGTCTAGTGCAACATGAAAAAGAAAGATCACTGATATCCGATAGCCACTCGATCAATCTAAAACGAATCAAGTGCTCTGTAAGTAAATTACAACAAGTAGCAATAGAGGCAAAACAAATCCAGGAAGCAGTGGCATAAGCACAATGGTGACCCCCCCATGCCCTCCAGAATGTGATGAGTGCCCCTGAGTATCTCATATCTCACAGATATTCATTGACCTTGGGATGAATAGAGCCCCCTAGGAGGTTTGTGGGCCCCTGGAATGCTGGGGCTCGTTCTGAAGCCTGTGCTACACCCCTAGCTGTAAGAGGAAATATTTACTAAAGTAGGTCCACTCTTAAATGTAGGAGTTTTATTTCATTTTTGTGCACCGTTCTCTAGTCCAGAACATATGTTTTCATCAGGTGGTTTTGTCACCTCCTCCACAGTTTAAAGAACTTCCAAAGTGCTTGCCTTAGTCTTGTGTTTCCTAGAAGCAGAATGGTGGATTGTTCAGCTGAAACACAATAACAGAGGATCTCAGAAATATAATCAATTGAACGATCAGTGGAATATAGTCTACAACATGCTGCCAGCAAGAAAACTACGAAGACAAAAAGGAGGAACCCCACCACCCAGGTAGCACCAAAATGTTCCTACAGTTGGGGTTGACTGAATCCTGATGTGTTGTCTTTCATGTGCCGGGTGTGTCTGAAGAGGGATGTAAGGATGAGTGTGATGGAAGCAATGTCAAGCAGAACAGGCAAGCAAAAGCCAAACACAACAGCAGCAGAAAAGTATGAACCCGGGGATCTCAGATGCTCATTGGTGGCAGTAAGGTTAGTGGTGAGATTGGTTGTCAATATCTCAGAGGATGTTCCATCATATTCACAGTACATGGGGATACTGAGCACAAATGATGCAGCTACAGACATTGCAAGAAACCATGGCACCAACATAGCAATCCTCACTGTCAGCCAGAAGAAGAGGCGATAGTTGAGGTACACAATCTTCACACAGTAGAAGACTCAGAGGAACAAAGTGTTCCAGAAACCGCAACTACCCATCCAAATTTGAAGGCCATCAAGAACTGGCATTAATAATTCAGTTTTAATAAACCGTAGTAATTAATTGTAACATATGCAAGTCCTATGAGTGTACACCGAAAACAAGTGTGGGAGACACCCAGGACAAGCAAGATGAAATCACAGGTGTTCAGTTTTCTACCTTTAGCGCGGTCCAGGAGATTGAAAGCCACCATGAATCCACTGGTGAATATTCCAACCACACTTTGCTGTTGATGCTACAATGCAATATGCAATGGTAGAAGACAGCTCCATTTTCAGAATTTGGCCTTATCGGTTATTGCTGGATTCATAAACTAACGAGTCGCACTCACCAAATGGTACGTTGTTGAAGTGAGTACAAATTAAAATCCCAGAAACCTGCAGCTGTGTCACGTCTCTATATTTTTGAAAGGATGCAAATCTGATAGATTTAAATGTTCCGCTTTTCTGTATTCAAAGTCTGCATAAGTCCATCCTTAAACAAGGCCTCTTGTGCCAAGCCTACCATACACTGAGACATTGACTATTATCATTGGGCACAATTTTTTTTAATGTCTACATCTTTTAAAAATTCACATTTTCTCACATAGGTGATCAGATTGCCATAGCAGTTTATATTTTGGGTATTTTCGATGCACACATTTAACATTACAGTAGCCTCTTTGTCCATGCACCTAATGTTCCTGGGTTCCATAATTTTAATCCAGTAGGATTGTTTTATGGACCAGAGTGGTCAGAATAATTGTTTCATATTGGACTGCCTGTTGTAAACCCCTTATATCTGTATGTGAACCCAACCTTAAAAGAATTGGGGGGCAAATTTACCATGGACTCTGTGTTACACATTGAAGGAGAAAATTGCTGCATAGGATTGTGTTTTGAAGGAAGGTATCCCTTCTTGCACAAAAAAATTCTTCATTTACCTTAGGAACAGTGCAAGGGTGCCTGTGTTGAAGCTAGGCAGGACACAGTGCACCAGTGTTAGGTGAGAGCAGAAATGCACCTTATCTTTGTAATTAACACACATTTCTGCTCTCTCCCTTTCATGTGACACAGGGCAGTAAGGTGACTTGCTGTGTTGCATGAAATATTAGTAAATCTACTCCTGGGTGTGGTTCTAAAATCGTCCCTCACAATTTAATGAATTTCATAAACAAACTAAAATACTGGTTGAAACCATAAAAATACCTTTAAAACCAATAGGATTTAGTAGTCTTACACATTACACATGAAAAGAGAAGTGGAGAAGTGTGGCTCACTGGTTAGAGCAGGCAGACCCTGAAGCAGAGGTCAGACCCGGGACCAGGGTTCAATTCCCGACGCGGCAGGGTCTTGAGCTCAAAATGTCCATGGACTCGATAATTCTCGCTTTGGTGCCTGACCTAATCATGGGTTCACACTCTGCAACTCTGGGCATTAAGCTTGCTTAATCTCCACAACGGCGCCCCGCGGCGGGATGCCTGGCTTTCACCTTGGGGATGCCCGTTAGGGGCTATCTCACAGGGAAAAGCCAGGATGGGTTCCCAAGGCAAGCGCCGAGATGCCTCTGGGTAGTTGAGCGCTATATAAGAACATACAAAAAAAAAAAAAAAAAAAAAAAAGAAAATCATTGTCCATGGTGCTCCTTTTGGCAAGTGTTCAACTGCATTGTAATACCATAATACAAATGCAATTTTATACCATCAATAAAAAAATTAATAAAATACAAGAGATAAAATGAGCTGGACAGCGTGCCAAATTAATTGGAAACTTATAGTGGTTTAGGAGGACAAAGGGGTTAAGCCAAGAGGGAAAAAAGCCTATATTTGTATGTTTTCAGCATACATTACAATCCATTTCAACAGGGTCTACTGTAGTTTACTCATGATATTTGCTCTTATGTAAAAATGTAGCAACAGTGCAAACATAAAGCTCGGTGCTCTCTGTGCACGCACTGTAAGTGCCCTATCAAATTGTTTGATTTCCAGATGCCTATGAGCTGGAATTATCAAGTGTTTACTCAGGCCGAAGAAAAAGAAATGTATGAGTGTTTCATCAGCTTGAAGGCAAACTGGGCATGCGATATTCGGGTCAGTAGTGTCCGTCCACTTTTTGCAGAAACTCTTGACAGGAAGGGCGCATAACTAAACTTAATACTTAGGAGCCTAGCCAATAGAACCGAGTGATGTAATCAAAGAGATCCTCAAATCCACTATGGTTTTTAATATCCATAAAATCTGAGGTGAGAACACCTAGAGCTGATCTTTTGACTTCCAAAGTCCTGTGTACTCCCAATATACTTCCTTCAAGCGTTGTCTAGTTAATGGGTTCAGTTGTGCATTGGTGGTCAGTAGTGTCCGTCCACTTTTTGCAGAAACTCTTGACAGGAAGAGTGCATAACTAAACAGTACATAGGAGCCTAGCCAATAGAACCGAGTGATGTAATCAAGGAGATCCTCAAATCCACTATGGTTTTTAAATCCATACATTCTGAGGTGAGAACACCTAGAGCTGATCTTTTGACTTCCAAAGCCCAGTGTACTCCCAAAATACTTCCTTCAAGCGTGGTTTAGTTAATGGGTTCAGTTGGGCATTGGTGGTCCAATAACCATCAAGACCTAGTGATGACAAGGAGACTTTTAAGTTTGCTACCCACCTAATTTTCCTACCCATGTCCAATTCTACAATTTCCATGAAGGCACAAAAGCAATTTTCCTTTGCTGGGGTATTACTCAATCTTCACCAATATAAAATGGGACTGATAGTGTGGGACGAGTCCACATTTACTTCCCAGTACCAGTTAAACTACAAACTTACAAAAATGGGCTACAACTCCACACAATATCTTCTTCTTCGGGCGAAAGATTTGTGCCACTTTTATTGAATGGAGTTGAATCAACATCAAATCAATCAACATTAATTACATTTCAGTTATATGATGAGAGTTTTAAGTACGTTTTAAAACCTTTATTCTCATTAAGATATTAGTATGTTCTTTTTATTTGTCGTTTTATTCAATTAGTAAATCAGATACTCTGTTACAGAAATGATCAAATAGAAAATATGGTTAGATCGTGTTCCATCTATAATTCAAAAATGACAAACATATTCCATAAAGGAATACATCCTTATTCTATCTAAAAGGAACCTAACCTAATAAAACCCAAAAAGAGTTCCTAGAAAAGAGCACGATCAAAGGAGCATCATTTCAGATTTAGGTAGTCAAACTCCTCATAAAGAGTATTTCAGAAATTCAGCTGAGTCTCATCATTCCAAATGCCTTTAGCCTATAGTTGTATTAGCAGACTGTACAAATTAAGTCTCAAACAGGAACTATAGGGAAACCCGATGCAGCAGTAGCTACATGCATAAAGTTAGGAAAGGGTATAATAAGTAAGTCACCTCCAAAAATGAAAGGTGACGGTAATCACCTCCAGCAATAGCTCACAGCAATCCCAAAGCTCTGAGTTCAAGGGAAAGTGAGATACTTCAGTCATCTGTCACTCTGCTGTCCTCTCTGACTAGAAGCAAGCACTAATATAAAAGTCATGCAAACCTGTTATCAGCAATGTGACAGAACTGGTCACAATTGTCCTCTGAGAAACAGGGCTGGACTGGGAACAAAAACCAGCCCTGGCAAAGTGCCTGGGTTGGGGGTAACGCTGAGCTCTTTGTCAGGGCCGGTTTCGGACGATTTTGTTACAGGGCCGATTTTGCACCTGTGTGGCCGACCGGGGGAATGCCCGGTGCCGGCTACAGCCAGTCCGGCCCTGCTGAGAAAGCATCTTCCCATGGTGAGCTGCTTTATTGTTCCTTTCCCACAGCAAACACATGGAGTTCACGATTCACTGCCAAATTGTATCTAACAGTACTAAACAGTAGTGTAACTGGGTATGTCTGTCCCTGGTTCCCAGAGACGATTATTGCGGTGTCTATTCTACAATTTATTCAATGTGTCACTGAGGAACAATAAACTACATTAAAGACAGAAACATTTGCTTGTAGATTTCTAGTTACATAATGGTATTTGTATTTCTTATAAGCATTATGTGAACATGAAACAGATAGAGAGGTCAAACTTAATTCATTAAATATATGTAGCTTAAGAAACGAAAACAATGTATAAACTCTGCACATTCTACAGTTTTGACAATTCTAAATAAGTCATATTAAGATCAAGCTATCTAATACATTCATCTATAATTCAGCATTTCTTTATGAACATCTATTTGTTGAGAGAAAGGAGGGAGCGGGAAATAGAGAAAAGGAAAAAAAATCTAGTTGAGAACAACTTGTGAAAAGTGAATGCTTTGCGCATTTAGTACAATTTTTCCATGTGTTTTTTTTAAATACGTTTTAAGTGTTAATGCCTAAAAAAAAGCCTGCATTTTCGCTAATTAATTTTATATGCAACTTTTTTCTCTGACAGGAAGTAACTTGGCCTTAGTCATGATTGGGTTAACACTCATGTCTGGCAGAGTGGGTGTTCTCTGGCATAGCTTCACCAGAGATCTTAAACATTTATTTTCAGCAGTTGCCAGGGCTGCTTGCTCAACATGATTTTAAAGCTCGTCTCCATATAAGGGACTTGCCACTGCCTTTATCTGATGAATATTAAGGGCAGGGGATATCTGTCTTGCATTTAAAGAGTTAAACAACCTTAACACCCCAGAAGCATTAGGCACAAATTTAAGCCACTCTGCCTGATTTGGGGAAGCCAGGACATATTAGAGGACAAGCTCAATCTAGTGGCAAAATAGTTGAAGTTGTGCACTCTCTCCAGGCAACAACCACTGAGTTTAGTATGATTCCATTGGTGCTAGGCAGCACTCAGTGCACCAGCGCAGGGAGAAAGCAGGAATGCATCATATCTTAGTTGCCTTGGAAGGTTGTGAAAGTTTGATAAATCTGTCCCATACTACCTCGGTAGACATTAATGCAATCAGCAATTTAATCAACTTTAATCCAATTCATTCATTATTTGCCTTAATGAGATGTATCTGTTAAATACCTAACTTGACACAGACTTTTAAGTCAATGGCTTCACCTCTATGTTTTAGCCACTGATAAATCAATTGTGTAATAACTTGCATTCTTTCTTTAGAGGAGCAGAATGCAGAACAACATTCTAACAAAGTTTATAATTATTCTGCCACTTATACCATTTGTGAGTCACCTATAGATTATACATTCTCTAATGATAAATAATTTTCAATTAATGTCTGGAAATAAATACCTGTACCTGATAAATCTCCATTCTATATACAAATTGTCAATAGCACTTCATAATTAAATGTTTGACCCACCCATCACCCGAACCTAATACCTTAGCTGTTATGGATTGCTTTATGTCACGGTGTTTTCTTTCCACTACCTCTTTACCCTCAGGATGGAAGGGACTAGAATACTGCAATGCAACGCCCAAGCTAGCCATGGCCTCTTTGTAAACTTGAGTGCTAAAAGCAGGACCCTGGTCAGAATGTACCGTGCCGATAGCGTATGTGCCAATAAAGACTCGCAAATCCTTTACAACAGTTCTGGCGTCAGCCGAGCGCTGGCGCCACATCCAAATAACTCTAGTGCAGGAATCCACTGTGACCCTGATATATTTATAGTTGCCGTCCCTTGTTAAGGGACCACAATGGTCCAGGTAAACACACGCTAGAGGTTTATCTGAAATCAGAAGGGGCGTCTGTGCAGGACGTTTTACTGTAGAAACTTTCATTTTTTGGCAGAGTTCACATTCTAGAACATAGGGCCCGATGTAAGTAAATCTCATTTACTGACTCTAAAATACCGAATTTTACCGATTCGGTATTCTAGATTCGGTAAATGAGATGTAGGAAATAATTCAGTAATTTTTACCGAATTGGTATGATTCGGTAATTACCGAATCGGTATTTACCGATTCGGTAATTGCCATTGATTCCTATGGGCCTTGAGGCCCATAGAAATCAATGGCAATTACCGAATCGGTAAATACCGATTCGGTAAAATTACCGAATTGTCAAGGGGGACAGAGTGTCACTTTGACACCCTGTTGCACCCCTGATTCTGGCTTGTGTGCAATGTGACACACATACATGCCCTTAGGGCATGTCTGTGTGCCAAATGGCACAGGTGTACATGCACAGATGTGCATGTACAATGGAATTCGTTATTTACCACAAAATATTATTTTGTGGTAAATAACGAATTCTTATGGGCCTGTGGCACTGTTTTCAGTGCCACCTACATCTAGATTTACCGATTCAGTAAATTTACTGATTCGGTATTTTACCGATTCGGTAAATTTACCGAATCGGTAAATTTATCGATTCTGTGGATGTTAAGGTCCCCTACATATCTAAAACCAAATACCGGTCGGTAACGGCCGAAATCGGCCGTTACCGACCGGTATTTGGTGTCCTACATATGTCCCATAGTTTCTAGTTTGTTTCCTAATCCGTGGCCACCAATATCTCTGTTTTAATAATGATACTGTGGCGGAAACTCCTGCGTGTGCAGAGGCCAGTCCTTAATATGCTGCTAAGATTAGTCCTAACCTATGTTCCATGTTTGGAATTGCCCTATCCCCCACTCCAGGGATTTGAGCAAAAGGAACATTATTGCATCAGTTATATATGAGTACTTTACTGGAAAGCCTTTCGGAAGTGTCTTATCACTGTCTTTGACTGAAGCAGTGACAGCTTGCATTATTTCGCTGTCTATTTTTGTTTTTAACCGAGTAATTGCTGCTACGGAAGCCGTTTGCACAGTTGCCTTCGCGGCTTCATCAGCCAATGAATTCCCTGCAACGTGAACGCCATCATGCTGATGACTCAGTGTATGAATCACGTGAGTCTTTTGTACTTCTTTCTGCAAAAGAACTACTTGTTCCCAAAGCATTCTGTGCTTAATTGTGCCACCTTTTGCGTCTTTGAAACCATTTTGAACCCAGTTCTGCAGATACTCATTGTAATAGTACGCAGTAATATGAATCACACACTATTAGTGTGGGGAATTCGCGATCAGTATTTTCAAGCGCCATCTTGAAAGCCTGTAGTTCAGCTCGCTGAGCTGTACAGTCTCCGAGTGATTGAGTTTTAGTTACCATAGGTCTAAATTTGCCTTCGCGCCAGCGGCCTTTAACAATCGCGCATGCAGCACTATAGGCTTGTTTACCCCCAATTGCGGGTTGTGCTGATTTGTCTGTATATATTATACAGCCGTAATGTTCTAGAGGTAGAATCACGGTCGGCAGAGGACATTCGTGTTCGTATTGTAAAAAGTCTTGTGTCTTCAAATAGGGGTCAAAGACATATTCAACGTCTGTTGCAGCAAGAGAGTTAACCCATTGTATCGATCTCAGATATAAAGCTTTTGCATTTGGAATGCTCGCTTTTGTCACTGCCTCTAAGGCAGGTACAGGTGTAACGATCATTATTCGTTTTCCCTGTGCGAGAGCTCTCTCTTTTGCTACTGCAGTTTGAACCGCTGTCAGAATTTTTTCTGTAGAAGTGCATTTTATTTCAGGTTGTGTGTACAAGTGTGATTTGTATGCTATTGGTACCTTTTCACCTTCATTTAAGGTTAGGTATGTGAATCCGCATCTTCCTGGGATGATTCGGATCACAAGGTTGCGCACATTGTCTTGTGTTTCTAAATGTGTTTTTGTTAACATGTCTGTTTGTACTGAACACAAAATTTCTGTGTGGTTTTGAGTCCAATTAGTTGGTTTGAAATCAGGTTTTATTAATTCGTAGAGAGGTTTAACCCTTTCTGTGTAATTCTTCAGAAATTCAGGAAACCTAGAATTGACTGTAAGTTTTTCAGCGTCTTTGGAGGTTGGAACAGCGCACATTTCTCTAGAAAGTTAGCTGCCGGGCTTTTGCCTTCACTTAATAACTCGTAGCCTAGAAATAGGACGTTGAGGTGGGCAATTCGTGATTTCTTAAAATTGAATTTATACCTTTCAGATGCGAACCGAAGTATTATGGTGTTTACTCTTTTCAAGTGCACGTCCAAATCATTGTCTGTAAGGTAGATGTCATAGACATAAGATAATGCCTCATCGTTGTACATTTGTAGTAACTCTGGTACCCTGGCTAAAAATAACCCTGGACTATTCTTGAATCCCTGTGGAGACGGCAAAATTGTCACTGTGTCTCCATAATTGAGAAAGCAGTCAAATGCCTGCTTTCAGGTGCAATGTTTTGACAGAAAACCCCATTTGAAATATCTAATGTGGTTTTATACTTTTTGCGCACAATGTTATTCATCAGTGCTGCACTGTGTGCATTCTGTACTGCAAATTTTTGCAACAAGAGTTTAGATGTCTGTAGTCCAAAACTAGACGATATATATTGTCTGGCTTGGAGACAGGAAACAAAGGATTGTTTATTGACGAGGTGCATGTTTCAATCACCTCTTGGTATTCAAGTTGATCTAAGATCTCCCTGACCTGTTTTTTAGCTTCTTGCTTAACTGGATACTGTCTTTGTGCAGTAGGCTGCTTTTTTAACTGGATTTTATGGTGAGGAGAGTCCTCATCCCATCCTACATGATTTTTATATAATGCTGGAGCCTGGGCTACAGCCCATTTTCTCACATAGGTGTATTTTTTGTGAATCGGAATGTGATTTGAGAAGGCTGGCATATTTATCTCTTCTCATGTAGGCTGCACAGCCGAATCAATGAATGAATCCAATCAATCAATGCTTTATTCTTTTTTCTTCTCTTAATCCTTTTTATACTCAATTTCTTTATAACCGTTTTTCAGTTGCTTCAATTCATTTTATTCATTCTACTTCCAAGCTGAAAAGTTCACAAAAACACAGGAGAGGTGGTTGCCATATGTCACGTTTTTTTATTGTTATTAAAAAGCCCAATGCATTTCGGGAGATTTCCCTTCCTCGGGGGCATCTAAAAAACAAGCAAATTCATGAGCATTACCAATAACGTACTTTACATACATATCTTTAAAAAATATACTTTCTTAATCTGTGTTCACACAAACAAAAGATGTCCATGAAAAGTGCTGAGAAAGAATAGCCCCCAATATTTGGATAGTCACCAAGTTGCACTCGGCGTTAAACTTATAACCCTCCGTAGTCATCCCGCATGTTAAACAGAAAACATACTTTGCAATATGCTGCCCCGTGTCTGTGGTGCTACCTTCCGTCATCTCAACACCCCAAGCTGTTACCTTCCCTAGGCGTTATTCTTATGCCCTCAATAGCCATCGCACATCTTTAACAAACCAGGCTTCGCAATACACTGCTTTGTATATGTGGCACTCAATTTCGTCATCACAACACTCCTCACTTCTACCTTCCCTTAAATCCACTTCAATCATATTAGGCTTACTGTGACATATGCTGCAGCGATTGTCACACCATCCGACTTGGCAGACTACCCACTCTTGCTGAAATGACCATAAAGATTTCTTTACATCTTGGTACGATGTCCTGCAGTGCTCGAACCCGTATCTTGTTAACAATTGTGACGGTCTTAATTGCTACGTACAACGTCATTTTATGTCATCCTTCCCCCTCTGAAATCAGGTGTTTCCTATCGAACAAAGTCAAGAGCAGACTTCTCTCAGCAACAAACTCCCACAATGCCACGTCCACCCTCAACTGCCTCATCTCATATGCAAACTACACTTCCCAGAAACCCACACGTACCCTCTCGCAAAGTATTAATGACTTGTTCTAAATCCATAAATTCGGTAGGTTTATAAGATTAATTTAGAGTTCCCTTTCATAATTCAAATGATGCTTGCCACACTAAAATTGTGGATTCTATTTAAAATAAACACATCACAGCAAATCATGACAAAATAGTATGTATAATTTTCGTGTTTGTGTATCACTAACGTTCCATGTCCAATTGTTGCCCCTTCTATTGATGTTCCTGCGTGACTGGAAACCCAATCCTGTGTCCATTCACCTTGTGTATATGCCATTCTGTTCCAAAGTTCAATATGTCCATTTTTTTAAGTTTGTCAGTGGGTGCCATCTTACAGGTTAGGACGGAAACATTTTGTGAAAAAAACTGACAGAGTTGTAAAATGCACACCAGGGTACTCGCTGTTTAGACCAAATTTCGCCAAAAACTGACATCTTTCAAAACTCTAAAGACATGCAAGCCTGTAAAGCGCCCCGTCCAAGTGCGCTGCAATTATGAAAAAACACAGAACAGGAACCAAGTTTATGATCCCATGTAGGCTGCACAGCCGAATCAATGAATGAATCCAATCAATCAATGCTTTCTTCTTTTTTCTTCTCTTAATCCTTTTTATACTCAATTTCTTTATAACCGTTTTTCAGTTGCTTCAATTCATTTTGTTCATTCTACTTCCAAGCTGAAAAGTTCACAAAAACACAGGAGAGGTGGTTGCCATATGTCACTTTTTTTATTGTTATTAAAAAGCCCAATCTTATAACCCTCTGTAGGGGATGACTACGGAGGGTTATAAGTTTAACGCCAAGTGCAACTTGGTGACTATCCAAATATTGAGGCCTTTTCTTTCTGCAGCACTTTTCATGGACATCTTTTGTTTGTGTGAACACAGATTAAGAAAGTATATTTTTTAAAGATATGTATGTAAAGTACGTTATTGGTAATGCTCATGAATTTGCTTGTTTTTTAGATGCCCCCGACGAAGGGAAATCTCCCGAAATGCATTGGGCTTTTTAATAACAATAAAAAAACGTGACATATGGCAACCACCTCTCCTGTGTTTTTGTGAACTTTTCAGCTTGGAAGTAGAATGAATAAAATGAATTGAAGCAACTGAAAAACGGTTATAAAGAAATTGAGTATAAAAAGGATTAAGAGAAGAAAAAAGAAGAAAGCATTGATTGATTGGATTCATTCATTGATTCGGCTGTGCAGCCTACATGGGATCATAAACTTGGTTCCTGTTCTGTGTTTTGTCATAATTGCAGCGCACTTGGACGGGGCGCTTTACAGGCTTGCATGTCTTTAGAGTTTTGAAAGATGTCAGTTTTTGGCGAAATTTGGTCTAAACAGCGAGTACCCTGGTGTGCATCTTACAACTCTGTCAGTTTTTTTCACAAAATGTTTCCGTCCTAACCTGTAAGATGGCACCCACTGACGAACTTAAAAAAATGGACATATTGAACTTTGGAACAGAATGGCATATAAACAAGGTGAATGGACACAGGATTGGGTTTCCAGTCACGCAGGAACATCAATAGAAGGGGCAACAATTGGACATGGAACGTTAGTGATACACAAACACGAAAATTATACATACTATTTTGTCATGATTTGCTGTGATATGTTTATTTTAAATAGAATCCACCATTTTAGTGTGGCAAGCATCATTTGAATTATGAAAGGGAACTCTAAATTAATCTTATAAACCTACCGAAATTATGGATTAAGAACAAGTCATTAATACTTTGCGAGAGGGTACGTGTGGGTTTCTGGGAAGTGTAGTTTGCATATGAGATAAGGCAGTTGAGGGTGGACGTGGCATTGTGGGAGTTTGTTGCTGAGAGAAGTCTGCTCTTGACTTTGTTCGATAGGAAACACCTGATTTCAGAGGGGGAAGGATGACATAAAATGACGTTGTACGTAGCAATTAAGACTGTCACAATTGTTAACAAGATGCGGGTTGGAGCACTGCAGGACATCGTACCAAGATGTAAAGAAATCTTTATGGTCATTTCAGCAAGAGTGGGTAGTCTGACAAGTCGGATGGTGTGACAATCGCTGCAGCATGTCACAGTAAGCCTAAAATGATTGAAGTGGAGTTAAGGGAAGGTAGAAGTGAGGAGTGTTGTGATGACGAAATTGAGTGCCACATATACAAAGCAGTGTATTGCGAAGCCTGGTTTGTTAAAGATGTGCGATGGCTATTGAGGGCATAAGAATAACGCCTAGGGAAGGTAACAGCTTGGGGTGTTGAGATGACGTAAGGTAGCGCCACAGACATGGGGCAGCATATTGCAAAGTATGTTTTCTGTTTAACATGCGGGATGACTACGGAGGGTTATAAGTTTAACGCCGAGTGAAACTTGGTGACTATCCAAATATTGAGGGCTATTCTTTCTGCAACATTTTTCATGGACATCTTTTGTTTGTGTGAACACAGATTAAGAAAGTATATTTTTTAAAGATATGTATGTAAAGTACGTTATTGATAATGTTCAAGAATTTGCTTGTTTTTTAGATGCCCCCGACGAAGGGAAATCTCCAGAAATGCATTGGGGTTTTTAATAACAATAAAAAAACGTGACATATGGCAACCACCTCTCCTGTGTTTTTGTGAACTTTTCAGCTTGGAAGTAGAATTAATAAAATGAATTGAAGCAACTGAAAAACGGTTATAAAGAAATTGAGTATAAAAAGGATTAAGAGAAGAAAAAAGAAGAAAGCATTGATTGATTGGATTAATTCATTGATTCGGCTGTGCAGCCTACATGGGATCATAAACTTGGTTCCCGTTCTGTGTTTTGTCATAATTGCAGCGCAATTGGACGGGGCGCTTTACAGGCTTGCACATCTTTAGAGTTTTGAACGATGTCCGTTTTTGGCGAAATTTGGTCTAAACAGCGAGTACCCTGGTGTGCATCTTACAACTCTGTCAGTTTTTTTCATAATTATCTCTTCGCCATGTGGGCACTCCCTGACAAATTCAGGTGGCCAGTTTTGTTCAGCTAGAAGAATCTCATAGCCCTTAGAGAGCTTCTCCCAAAAGAATGCTCTTATTTTTCTAGTTATGTCCCCCGCTATCCGGAGTGTTACCTCATATAACTTGTGGGGTACACTAACCCTGGTGTCGGCAGTTTCAAATTGAAAGGATTCATTCATTCCACTGGCTCCAGATGATCCTTCAGGATCTTGCGAACTATGGTGACTTCTGCTGCGCTGTCTAGCATTGTCTGAGCCCACTCCCCGTTCTTGAGTTGTGTCCTCAAGATCCTCAGCTTGTCTGATCTTTACGCTTGCTACCTTCTTTTTGGTGAATTGAGTTTTCTTATTTTTTGGAATGTGCTGTTCGTCTTTGGACTTCACGTGTTCCTCTTTCTGTTCTGATGGTCCTCTCCTCTTGAATTTCTGTGAGGAAGTCTGAAAGGTACGAGAGGAACGTGTATCAGTATCTTGATATCTATCAGATTTTCTTAAAGTAGCCCTATTTCGAAAGGTTATACCTTTTTTCAGAGGGCTCCCGTTGGGGAGGTCTTCCTCTGGACTGAGAATGTTTCTCTTTAGGAAGTGTCTGTTTAGTATTTTCCCACTTCTTTTTAGGAGTAGTGAGATTATTTTTAATAAACACCTTTTCAGGATTTTCTTATAATTCGGGTTTTATTGGTTTCCCACCCAAACTATCTCTTCCTAATTCTTCATAAGATTTTTCAATAATTGTAGCAAGCTCATATGATCGGTCTGTTATATCTGTTTCTTCTAACTTTTGGCGAATTGCCACGGATGCTGCTTCACCTCTAATGTTAGCTAATAATATAGCTGAGACCTGTTTGAAATCTTTCAGTAATTTCATACCTAGATTTAAGGCCGGTTCTGGACCGTATTCATTTTGAATCTGCCTCAGAACATCTGGTATTACCGCCATAGACGGGACACCATCTGTTTTTGTGTAGATTGAGGCAAAGACTGTACCCCAAGTGTCACAGTCCTCCACATGTGGTGCTATCCCCATTGGTAAACAGATTGTCAGATTTCTGTGTTTCTCATGAGGTGTTCTATCGGGGAATACTGCCTCTATTTGAGTAATTTTCTGAGCTAACCAGAATGGAATTTGTTCCCTTTTTGCAGGCAATCTACCAATGACTGATTGTATAGTCTGTGGTGTGATTTTGTTTGTATTCCCCTGGTGAGGGGTGTGCTGTGGAATCCTTACAGCTGGTTGGACTGGTAAAGTCCGCATGACATATTGAACCAATTGTCTGTGTACTTTAATTAACTGTTTCAGCTGAGATAACAGTTCTGGACCTGTCATTCCGTTAATGTCAGGATGTGGTGTATAGCTGGCTAGTACCGGCCATGTTGCTCCTGGTCTACCTAGTGGACTGAGCCTGGTAATGTAATTTTGATGTTTTAGGGCGCCTTTAAACCAGAGTTGATGCTCTTGTTAAGTTAATGGAATTTCAACGTCCATCACTTGTTGTTTTTGCAATTGCCGCCCTAAGTGCGCTGGGGATGCCCAGACGTGGGTCCCAGGCACTCCACACCACTTGGAGTCAAGCTAGCCGGGCTGATGAGAGGTGTTACCTCGAAACCGGTCCGGTCCTCGGATGCTTGATTCCGTTCTGGGAAGGACATGGCTTTTGTAGTTCGGACTGGACTGTTCCCATGGGGCAACATGGCTTTTGTAGTTCGGACTGGACTGTTCCCATGGGGCAACAGGGTCAGAGCTGATTTGCATATCGCCATTGTCTAACCCAGGGTGGTGTGGAGTGCAAAAAAACGATGGATTTGGGCCCAGATCTTTTGACTGGGTGAGTGTGTGACATTGATCCACATTCAGTCCATCACTTGTTGTTTTTGCAATTGCCGCCCTAAGTGCGCTGGGGATGCCCAGACGTGGGTCCCAGGCACTCCACACCACTTGGAGTCAAGCTAGCCGGGCTGATGAGAGGTGTTACCTCGAAACCGGTCCGGTCCTCGGATGCTTGATTCCGTTCTGGGAAGGACATGGCTTTTGTAGTTCGGACTGGACTGTTCCCATGGGGCAACAGGGTCAGAGCTGATTTGCATATCGCCATTGTCTAACCCAGGGTGGTGTGGAGTGCAAAAAAACGATGGATTTGGGCCCAGATCTTTTGACTGGGTGAGTGTGTGACATTGATCCACATTCAGTCCATCACTTGTTGTTTTTGCAATTGCCGCCCTAAGTGCGCTGGGGATGCCCAGACGTGGGTCCCAGGCACTCCACACCACTTGGAGTCAAGCTAGCCGGGCTGATGAGAGGTGTTACCTCGAAACCGGTCCGGTCCTCGGATGCTTGATTCCGTTCTGGGAAGGACATGGCTTTTGTAGTTCGGACTGGACTGTTCCCATGGGGCAACAGGGTCAGAGCTGATTTGCATATCGCCATTGTCTAACCCAGGGTGGTGTGGAGTGCAAAAAAACGATGGATTTGGGCCCAGATCTTTTGACTGGGTGAGTGTGTGACATTGATCCACATTCAGTCCATCACTTGTTGTTTTTGCAATTGCCGCCCTAAGTGCGCTGGGGATGCCCAGACGTGGGTCCCAGGCACTCCACACCACTTGGAGTCAAGCTAGCCGGGCTGATGAGAGGTGTTACCTCGAAACCGGTCCGGTCCTCGGATGCTTGATTCCGTTCTGGGAAGGACATGGCTTTTGTAGTTCGGACTGGACTGTTCCCATGGGGCAACAGGGTCAGAGCTGATTTGCATATCGCCATTGTCTAACCCAGGGTGGTGTGGAGTGCAAAAAAACGATGGATTTGGGCCCAGATCTTTTGACTGGGTGAGTGTGTGACATTGATCCACATTCAGTCAATCACTTGTTGTTTTTGCAATTAGGGCGCCTTTAAACCAGAGTTGATGCTCTTGTTAAGTTAATGGAATTTCAACGTCCTTGAAAAGAACGTTCCTCTACTTTGTAGTAGTGGAACCCGTGTGTTACCGGATTTGCTGTAGGAAACAGAATCCATGAATAGAATACCTCTGTTTGCTGATATTCATGTGCCTCTATAACAAAGATTACTTTACCACCTCTTGATGATACTCAATTTTTTATAAGTTTTATAGTTATGGTTTTCCTTATATTCGCCGAGATGATTATTGCATCCGCGTCACTCTGTTGGAGATTTGTGTCATATAACCCTGCCTGAGCTGCTGCTGCAGCTCTCTCCCTCTCGTCGTCACTCTCTGTCATTTTATTGACTGAAAGTTTGCAGAACAAGTTTCATGGAAACAAAGATTAGGTGCACAATATTTTGGAACACTGTATCCTTTCAAAGTTGAACAAACCAAAAACTAATACATAGGATTTTCGTCCTACTCAGATTTGGCGGATATTAACCTTTTACCCACTCCAGACATCTATTGGAGTATTTTACGGGAAAAAGGGGTCTGCGTGAAAAGCACAACTGAGTTACTCTAGTATCTAGCATTAAATTATTGCCTTACCAAACGTTGGGCGCCATGTAGTATAGTTCCTATATTCCCAATAGGCTCTGTGCATTGGAATAACATATACTATAGTTTAGACGTAGGACTGAGGTCGACTAGGTCTCTATCCAATATATTAAACTTAATTGTGAGTGCCAGCTAGCTCAGAGGTCACTAGAAACTTCCTCGAATAAGCAAGAAAGGATTAGTTTCTGACAACCGCATAAACATGACAACTTTGTTTCCCAAGAATAAGAAATCAATCTCTAGACTCGCGGAAACAATAGATAGCTATTTTACTCAGTCAATCCTGCATGCTTCATTTCACCAGAGGTGCTGAGAAAATAGAGAGACGGGCGTTTTCAATAAAAGATATTTACTGAACAGTCTTCTTTCTCAAGCTTAAGAAATGTACTGCTACAATCGTAATGCTGGGTATAAAGTACAGGGCATATAATACGAAAAGTATTATAAAGTAGTACTATAAAAGCATGATATGGTTTCTAAGCCATAAATTGCCTTAAAACATATAAAATACATACAGTGATAAAATAATAACTAAAAGTACTCAACTGGTGCTTCTAAAATACGCCTACCCCGGTGTACCTAACCTAAGTCTAGTACAATGGAAGAAGTAAGTGAGGAGTAGCTTAAGTTTAGTATTTCTCTGCCAAGGATCTATCCAAGAATTCTCTAAGGGTCTAACCAGCTCCGTACCTTGGTTTAGAATGAAGGAGGTCTTGTATCTCTCTCTCAGGACTCGATTTCCCAGCAACCCGCAAGGGTAGCCTGGAAACACGGGGGCTGGATTTCTCAGCAGGAGAAAAGACAGCGTCTCTCAGTGCGTCAGCTGGAGGGTCGGCTTCCTTCGGCACTTGCTGCTGCAGGGCGTCGGGCAAGTAGTTAGTCGATCTGCTCCAAACCACTGTGTGTTTGTCAGGGCAAATGTAGGCATATTTATACTTTGAGGTGCCGAAGTTGACATATGATTGGACTTAATACCGTCACTCAAAGACCCAGTTCTGTCTGTGAAAACTCCATGATTTCCTATATAAATTAGTATTCAGGCGAGGGGAAGTCTCTAGCTGCTGAAGGCGGGTTACCTAAGAAATCGTTGTTGATTCTTGGAACTTAGTGGAAGTAGCCATGCCGTATTTGGGCTGTAAAGGCTCAGTCTAAGTATGGTAATGATTTCTATGCCGAGTTTGACGTACGATTGGACTTATTAACATCACTCAAAGACCCAGTTCTGTCTGTGAAAACTCCTTGATTTCCTAGATAAATTACTATTCAGGCGAGGGGAAGTCCCTAGCTGCTGAAGGCGGGTTTCTCTAAGAAATCGTTGTTGATTCTTGGAACTTAGTGGAAGTAGCCATGCCGTATTTGGGCTGTATAGGCTCAGTCCAAGTATGGTAATGATTTCTATGCCTATATAAGTATCGGGTCATTTATACCTATATAATGGCATGATTCGGGAAAATTATACTTGGGTCCTAGATTCATTTACAACAATTTGCTTGTCTGATTTTATTGGTTAAGGTTGTTTATAGTTTTTATTCTATTGGTTAGTTTAGTTTTAGTTTGAATTTTTGTTATGACCCTATTGTGCATCAATCCTGATGACTTTTATTTGGGGAAAAAAAATTGCATTGCTACCAGGCAATGAAAATATGAATAACATCAGTATTTTAAATTGGGAACTTCACCAGACAACTTTGAAAAAACAGAGTGTGTCATTTCTGTGTACCAGATAGGTAGTTACATATGGCAGCTTGCAAAGAAGCAATTAAAGTGTATTATTTGAGTAGGTAAAGGAGCACCAGATGCCTGGTAAGGTTAACTGAATCAGCAGGTTTGCAGAGTTGCTGAGAGGTTTAGAGGTGTCGAAGAAGCCTATAAAGACAGCATGTGTAAAATTGAGTTGAATGCTGTATGCCACCACAACTGGGCAAAAGATTTTAACATATGTCTTTGATGCTAGGGCATGGGCAGGACTACTGGAATTATGTTATAGTAGATGGCCAAATAATGTGTAAGAATTTATTAAATTATGTGGCTAGTAAAGGCAAATGGTGTGCTGAAATGCAGCATATTCAATGGCGGTATTCATTTTTATATACTTTTTCTTATTTTAAGAGAGATTAATGCTAGGCCGGTATAAAAAGTAAATTATGCTAGCAAAATTCCGAAAATTATGGCATTATACAACATCACACAATTATGCCAACGTTAATGGCAAAATTATAGAGTAAGAACAACTTCAACAGCTAGAAAGCAATCAGCTGTTATTCATGGCAACTGTATATTTCACGCTAATATTTTAGCACAAAATGCACCCCCGTCTCAAAAACTGGTCAGAGGACGTGTTTCAAGCTAAAGTGTAGTACTAAACTTATGGATTAATATTTCACATAATTGTGTGTACATTTATTAAATTTCCAGGAATTTCTCGTAACTGCTGAGAATCAAATTACTTAAATTCCACTCACTCCTAAGTAGTATGGTTTGGGTAAAGGTCTCACTTCATTAGTTCCAGTTCAACATCTGGATAGAGCAATCAGCTACTCATGACTAGTCAACCTTGGAAAGCGTTAAAGATGGACATGCTCATTTTGTCAGGCACAGGGAGATAAAGTGATTTCCCCAGCTTCGAGGTCTACTGCTCTAGCCATTAGGCCACTCCCTTGCCCCTATTTTCAGACAGAGTACCAATTAACATGTTGCTCATCAATAAAAAAACATTTTCCTAATCCTAATATTCTCCCAATAACCAATACAATTTTAGACATATTTTTGCAATTTTAAAATGGTTATTCTTCCATTGGGCAAACCTTGACATATGTCTATGGAAACAGCAGGATTTGAACCCTTGACCTTCAAACCAAGTGTTAAAATTAATTAAACATCATGCAACGCAGTGCAGTAACTAGTGCTACTGTGCTGCGTTGCATCAGTTAAAGAGAGCAGGAAAGTGCCCTGTGTCCTAAGATAGGGCACAGTACTGCTCTCTCCCTTGTCTGGGCACACAATCAGACTGCCTTGAACCATACATACTCCTTTACACCATAGTACAATGGTGTGTATGTGTGATATCTAGCATAGACATTGTGCTTAGAAGTTACACCTCCAGTATAAAATGCTATGCCTAGAAAAAAACTTAAAAATGATTCCCTCTTTGGAGTGTTGTGTACATGGCTGTACACATACAAAGTCTGAAATAAAACCATCTCTCAAACTATTGTTAGTTGATATGGCTTTGCATCAAAACCCGTGGGTGGTTACTTAGGAACACCAATGTACCACCCAGGGAATGGTCCCTGCAGCATAGAAATGCAAACATATACTAAATGTTGATTTCTGCTACTTTTCCAGCCTAAACAAGTTGTGCGCTGACAGGTAAATTCAAAATAAACGTTTTCCGCTGGTTTACATCACCTATAAGTCTAATAAAGTAGCTATTAGGCCACAAACCGCAGACTGGGGGTGTACTGCTGCTTGCAATGCAGCAATCTCCAAGTCTGTCAGATACCAACATGCACATTACAGACAAACACATGGCTTTACAGTATTAGCGACACACAAATTCATGGTCTGTGTAAATAACGGACAGGTCGTCACTGTAGTTCTACATTACGTTGTGCTAAGATCACACAAATGTACTTAAAAACAGATGTGGTTGTTTAAAGCCACATACAAACCTAAATCCTTTTCAAAAGACTCTTCATAATCGGCCGCTATGAGTGCTGTTGTCAGGGCTTAGACAGTGAGATTTGGGGTCGCTGTCTAAAATAGTATAGTGGGTAAAAATAACAGGTGGGATTGCTACTCCAAGCGATTGCCAGTGATTAGACTATTTGCAACCATATGTCCCATCACCTTTTGGGTGTTTGAGTTCCAGTAGTATGTCTAGAACCTGAGCATGGTGCAGCTTTCCGACTTTTACTGCCAATTCTGAAAATTACTGGCTTTCCACCTATTCAAGGAGGACTTTGTGTGCAGATTTACAATTTATGGGGTAAGCCAGTCATTATATACATTTAAGTTTCAACTTCAAAAAATGACAGGTTAAAAATGACATAAACATGGCAAACCTGACTCAGGGTCTCAGACCCAACTGCCAATCCAAGATGACATTTGGAAGATGGCACACCTCAAACAACCCAGGTGAAGTTATCCTCCTGCTTGTCTTACATGGGCTTGGTAGTTCTCTCTGGAAACTCATGACTACCATACTCACATACCACAGGATCAATTATTTTAAATGTATTTCAACTACACACACTCTTCTGCATCTCTACTATGGAAAGCCTTGATGGGAGACTTGCCAAATCAATGCATGGAGGCCGGGCTCCATGTGGCCATTCCTTGCTTTTTGCAAATCGTTTGATCAAGTGACTGACGGCCCCATGTATTAATCCTAAGTTGCAAGAGAGGGGGACACACCAGCAAATAAAAAGGGCCAGAATTGGCTAAGAAACAATGCACAAAGCAAGCCGTGAAAATGTTTGACATGCATATTGTGCAACAAACAAAATGTAAAATATGATACCATCTCTCCAAAATTCAAAATAATGTATTTATTTAACATTCAGAAGGATTTCACCATAGTCCATCAGATGATATCCCTACATATAAAATCATGTATTAAAAAGTGATAGTCTTTCAACATGAACTTAGAAACATTAATGGCTCGCCTCAAACAACAATGCAATTTGTGAACTAAGAAGCAAGTTAGTAGACATATAAACCATAAATATTGCCTAGATTCTTATTACAGATAGAGCAACACTATAGTCTATAAAATCAAACAGAAAAGGTGCTTGCACTGCTTCATCCAAACTCAAGCACTTAAAGGTTCTCTAATAAGTGATGATAAAGAAAAAGGAAATACAATGTTTGCCTAGAATCACACAATTTGAACAAGCAGAGAAGCTTGTATTGATTTCAGGTTATCTGGTTTCACATTTTGAAATTCAGCCACCAGATATATATTATCTTGGTCTCTCTCTACTTTTTTACATCGAAGATCACTGTTAAGCCCAGGTGGTAAACTCCTCTTCAATTGAGTTTTCCGCACTCCGCGGAGCACAGTCTTTGTCCTTATGCTCCCCAATGTCAAGTTGGTGAGCGAGGGTGAGGAAAATTCACCTCCAGGTGAGATTTTCTTTGTTCTCGCACCTTATCGTCAAGCTGGCGAGTGAGAAAAATTCACCTCCCAGCGAGATTTCTCAGCGTAGGCAGTCGAATTTGCTAAATGATGGTGGTCACAGGTGGTCACGATTGCTCGCGTTAAGATACCTTCTGTTTGCGTTAGGAAAACTGACACTTGAGTAGAAAATCTACTCGTGGCAGAAAAGAAGCAGCACCCGCCTGCATTGCGCATGGTGCCATTCACGTTCATTTCCAAGTTCCTGGCACTGAAAATAAACATGAACAAGCATGTCCAAGCGCACTTTGCCACTTGCAGAACTCCGCTTAGCGCAGCTGAGTTTTTGGTCACTTTGCAGCGTTCCGCATAGCAGAACTCTGTGAACTTCACCCAGGCTTAGCCAGTGTTTTGTCTTTAATTCTTGGTGCACAAGGGGAAACCTACAAAACATAGGAGACCCGACTCTACCCCCCGTTCCAACTACAAAGCCAAGAATTAATTTTTCTGGGGGGATGGCACACCCCAAGCACTCCCCCCCCCCGCCCTGAAGCTACAACCCTGGTTGTTGCAAATCAGAGCTGTAGAACGCCTTGCTGAACTCCCTAGGCCCTCTCTGTCTGGCTGTAGCTGGCACATGATCTGAGGGGATGGGTGAAGCTGTCCTCACTCCCCGCAGAGACAGAAGTGGAAATACCATTTTGGAGGAACTGCAGTCCAATCCTGATATTTTACAAAAACCTTAACCCCAGAGAACTTTGCATGTCATTCAAAATTGCTTATACAACCATAACTTATTTTCAATGCACTCATACAGTGGGACGATCGAAGCTAGAGCGCAAAATTACATTTGCAAGTTATCTGAGTCTAAATGCAATGTTACCAAATGTCAATGTTGAAAGTAAAAACAGGTAAGAATGAAGAAGCATTTGCAAAATGCTATAAGTATTTTTTTCAATTTGATATTTTGCATGAAATGCAAGGGCTTACAAGTAATAAAATGGCCCCATTTATTATAGGTTATTCTACAAACTCAATTTTCCACAGTCATGGTTTATTTTCTATTAATAAATACACCAATTCATCAATATTATATGAAAGAATAAAATAAGCAAAATAAACTATCGAATAGACAACACACTTCAGAGTCATAACTTTTTCTCAAATAGACACAATTCTAAATAAGTGTGAGAAGATAAGGCACACATTTTCAGTACAGATCATTAAAAGATGCTCTTCAAAAATTACACACGAGAATCAAAGAGAATGCAATGTTTATTTTGTCGCAGAAGGTGATGCTGGAAGCAGAAGGATGTGATTGGGTACCTCAGTGATGCCTTCCCACGATGGAAGAATGCCTCACTTCCAGGGTTGGAGTAACTTGCAGAGCACTTGCTTCAGCTTGATATGTTTCAGAATCAGAATAATGCATTGTGCTGGCATATAGGAGGTAATGATTATCTTGCAAATGAACTGAAACATAGTCGAAATTGCGAACATTAAGGCAAATGTTGCCAGAAAAAAGAAAATCTGGTCCAGAAGGAGGGCTCCAACTATTTTGGCTGCTCCAAAGTGAGCTTCCAGCCGGGGTTGACTGAATCCTCTGGCATTCTCTCTCATACGACGGACATGTCTGCCGAGGGATATGAGGATGAGTGTGATGGAAGAAATATCAAGCAGAAGAGGCAGGCAGAAGCCAAAAATGTTAAGTAACATTAGATACAAAGTATCAAAAACGACTTTCCCATGAATAACAGTAGAATTATTGATTCTATCAGTTCCATTTTGATGAGATTTCCTGTATACTTCCCAGTATGAGGGAATACTGAGGACCAACGAGCTCACGACAGATGCCAAGAGCAGCCAGGGCACCATCTTAGAGATCCTGGGTTTTAAGTAGAAGAAGAGGGGGTGGTTGAAGTCCACAATCTTCACGCTGTAGAAGACACAGAGGCAGGAGGTGAACCAGGAACTACAAGTGCCAGACCAGGTCAGGAGCTGACTTATGACTACAAAAGGGTATTCCATGGTTTCAACATCCAGCCTTTTGAAGGAAACATAAGTGTACGCTATGTAGGTACACTGAAAGCATGTACTGGAGACCCCCAGAGCCACTACGATAAGATCACAGCTGTTCAGGCTCTTTCCCCTATTCCAGGCAATTGCATTAATGGTCACATTGAACCCATTGGCAAGTATTCCAATCCCATTCACTATGAATGAGAAAATCAGCATTTCTGTTGCATACAAAGGATCCATTTTCTGATTTTTTTCTTGACAATCTCCAGAAGATCTAACAAACACTAGTGCTGCTCTCGCTAGAGGACGTATGTGTTGGCTGTGTGCAGGATTGCTTTCCAAATGGTCCCTAAGCATGCAGCTGCTGCCGGATTAACTTACCAATGATTTAATCGCTGTCATAATAGTTATTTTGATGTGCGCTCATGCAAATCTGACTGGTTTATGTTGTTGGATTCTCAAGTAATCTGTTATCCAAATATGTAAGCTTATCATTCTGAGGTGGCCAAGAATTGTGGTCAGTAAAATCACAAAGGAGAATGGAAAGGGGCGACCACTCGGTCCCCCCGCACGTATGGCAGAGTACCACGATCCCCCCGGGAAGCCATCTTGGGCGGGAAGCGTGTCTCGGCTGGTATGCCCGAAGCGGCGTAGCCGGGGCGCGCTTTTTCCCGCCCTAGAGTGGGCTGGCCTAGACACTGACGCGGCTGGCCACGCCCTCGGGGCAGGCAGGGGCGGGTTTACGCCCGCCCTGAAGACGGATAAAAGGGGACGCAAGACCAGAAGGCATCCTCTTGTTCCTGTGCTCTGAAGCTGCACCTCCTCGCTGCACGTGAGCTCGAGACGGAACGAAGAGCCAATTTTGAGCGTTTTAATCTTTCTTTTGTCTTACAGATACTCTGTCGGAGAAATGCCCAAGAAAGGCGGAAAGAGAATGACGACTGAACAGATGCTTCGGGTCCTCATGAAGGAGATGACCGAGCTGAAGAAGCGGGTGGCGGAGAGAGAGGGGGAAGGGGGGCCGGAACGTCCTTCGGCTGGATCAGCCCCAGGAGGGAGAGCCAAGAGGCCAAGGAGGGGACCAGCTGGGGGAGACGTCCCGGTTCCCCGTACCCCGCTCGAAGCGCCAACCCCAGTACCCGTGGAGGGGAATCCGATTCCCGTGGTGGTCACCCCGGTGTCCAATGAAGATATGCCGCCCGAGCTGGCAGCACAACTTGCAGCGTGGTTGGGCGAAAGTAGTGAGGGCGCCACGGCTGTCGACGCGCAGGCGCTGATGAAACAATTGCGCGAGAAACGGGATGCAGCCAAGGTGTCCGCGCCGGCTGCAGTAGTTGACAAGCCACAAGGGACGATTACGACCGCAGAGGCAGCGTCCGGTGCAGGTAAGCGGCCATTGCCGATTGCGAGGGATGAGTCAGCACCCTCTCGTAGAGAAAGGTTGGGTCAACATGTGCCTTTGGCAATTAAAGAGAAGATTTGGGCGGGGGAATATGTGAACATCTTCTCGTTGCTTGTTGATCATTATGAGGTGGAGCATGTTAAGGGCCAGAAAGACCTCATGCATCCGAGTGTTTGGCGCGCAAAAATGGCCGCCTTTAAAGTGAATGAGAATATTGGCAATTGGGGCAAAGCATGGGGGATTTTTACGTCGATCTTGGGGGAACGTAGGCCCGAGTTGCTTTCCGAGTTTCCGACCTATCAGTCGCGAATCATGGGGTACTCGACGTCACACCAGGGTAACCATTGGTTCTGCTACGATAATCTTTTTAGAAAGGCTAAAGAGCATAATAAAAGCTTAACCTGGGATTGTTACGATTCTTTGACATGGGATAAAATGAAGGAGACAGGTATGTTGAAAATGCCATTGGTAGGGAGTAATGTTGGCGAATCCTCCCGCCAATATGCGGGGACGCCCTTTCGATCAGGTACGGGTACCGACGATTACTCGAGACCTGCCAGCAATACAGGGAAAAGGGGGTTCTGCTGGAATTTCAACAGAGGTAAATGTACTAGGCCCCAGGGATCGTGTAAATTTAAACACGAATGTAGTGGGTGCGGGTCGTCCCATCCTGAGTCCACGTGCAGAGCCAAAACGGGTGATAACGGCGGTAGAGGAGGCGCCAAACAGGTCTAACATAGTCCGAGGGGCGCCTTTACCTACCCCGATTGATACCTTGGCGATGATTCCCTGGCTCAGTGAATACCCGGATCGTACTTCTGCTGGGGTGCTGCGGAACGGGTGTTCATATGGTTTCCGCATCCCAGTAGGGGACTTTCAGGGTGTGGAGAAGTGTAAAAATCAACTTTCGGTCCTGCAGCATACGACCGTGGTACAGGATAAGATCCGGAAAGAGGTTAGTCGAGGTCGGGTTGCCGGCCCGTTTAGTGTACCCCCGGTGCAGAATTTTGTTTGTTCTCCTTTAGGGGTGGTCCCCAAGAAGGACCCGGGTGAGTTCCGACTGATTCATAATTTATCAGCTCCACGTGGTCTTTCTGTAAACGATGCAATAGACCCAGAAGTGTGTTCGGTGCGGTACGCATCCTTCGATGAGGCCGTAGCCATTTTGAATCGCCTGGGGCCCGGGGCGCTGATGGCGAAGTCAGATATCGAGTCAGCGTTCCGATTGCTCCCGGTACACCCAGACGACCAGCGTCTCCTAGGTTTCATGTTTCAGGGTCATTATTACATGGATAGGTGTATGCCGATGGGGTGCTCTATATCTTGTGCCTATTTCGAGAAATTCAGTAGTTTTCTACAATGGGTCTTCACAAAGAGGACGGGTTTCCAACATGTAATGCATTACCTTGATGATTTTCTGTTCCTTGGGGCAGCCGGGGATCTCGAATGTGGCCAGGCCTTGGCCGAATTTTGTGTGTTAATGAAGCAGTTTGGTGTGCCATTGGCACCAGGTAAGACGGTGGGTCCTGCGACTTGCCTCGAGTTTCTGGGGATCGAGTTAGACTCCAGTGAGGGTTGTTTTCGTTTACCAGCTGACAAAGTGGGGAAGTTCAGGGCAGCCCTGCAAATGTGTATAAATGGATCTAAAGTTACGCTGCATCAATTACAGCAGTTGGTGGGACAGTTGAATTTTGCCCTGAGGGTTATACCGATGGCCCGCCCCTTTTCCCGTTCAATTGCCCAAGCTATGGTCGGCCTAAAGGAGGGTCATCATCGCACGAGACTATCGGCTGAGGTCCGCCAGGACATGCGCATTTGGTTAGCATTTCTGGCGGATTTTAATGGTCGAGTCGTCTGGAACAAACCGCCCGTATCCTCTGAAGAGCTGGGGCTATGGACAGATTCGGCAGGTAGCATAGGTTTTGGTGCCATCTTCGGCACAAAATGGTCGGCACAAAGATGGCCGGCATGGTGGCATGCCAATGGACTGACAAGTAATATTGCTTTCCTGGAACTTTTCCCCATTTTGGTGGCCCTGAGAACCTGGCCCGAAGGGTTCAAAGATCACTCTGTGGTATTTTGGTCTGACAATATGACAGTGGTCGAGTGCATCAATAGCCAGGCAGCACGATGTAAACTGATTTTACGACTGCTCAAAGAAATTGTTTTACTGTGTATGCAACTGAATGTGCTATTCAGAGCAAAACATGTCCCGGGGGTAATGAATCAGGCGGCTGATGCACTGTCTCGTTTTCATATGCAGGCTTTCTCGGGTTTCCTTCCCACAGCGGACCCAGAGCCGGCACCCTTTCCCGAAGCTCTCTGGTCTCTCGGTGCCCCGAACTTCGTCACCTCGTGGGAGAGAGCCTAGCACCAAGGACAAGGAAGGCATATGAAGGGGCGTTTCGGTCCTATTTAGCCTTTTTGGGGACTGATAGAGAGGGGCTTTGGGGCCACGAGGAATGGGTAGTGAATTTTCTGATGTCCTTACGTAGGGCTGGGAAATCGGTGGCTACGGCCCAGAGGCATCGTGCTGCCATTTCCTTTGTTGCCAGGGCTCATGGTATCCAGGACCCGACAGCGTCTTTCGTTGTACAGAAAGCGCTGCGTGGGTGGCAACGCCTTGAGGGTCGCAGAGTAGATGAGAGGCGCCCGATAGGTTTGGATAGGTTGGCCCAGTTGTTGGCCACACTCCCTGCCACATGTTCATCTCAGTTTGAGACGGTGTTGTTCCGAGCCGCTTTTACGCTGGCATTTCATGGAGCGATGCGGGTAAGCGAACTGGTGGCAAGGAACAAACGGGATGTGACAGGGGGTTTGTGCCAGGAACACGTTCAGATCAGAGGAGAGACAATGACTGTCTCCTTTGTCAGGTCCAAGACCGATCAAGATGGGATGGGTGACTGCGTAATCATACGCAGGATTCCCGGGTCCTCCATGTGTCCGGTAAAGTGTTTAGAAGACTACCTAGCACGAAGTGTGGCATCATGGGGGGGGACCTTGTTGAGACACGCGGACGCCACCCCACTGACGAAATTTCAGTTTCAGCGGGTGCTTGCGATGTCAATTGCCGCTGCGGGCTTGAACCCGGGCGAGTTTGGGACCCATTCCTTTCGGATAGGGGCTGCTACGGAAGCTACAGCTAGGGGTCTTAATGTTGAACAAGTGAAACGAGTGGGGCGTTGGTCCTCCAAGTGTTATAAGAGGTATGTGCGGTTGCACATGTTGTGAAGCTGTAATGATGTACTCACGCTTCTTCTCTTTGTTTGGTTTTCAGTTGCGCAAGCCTACGAGGCGGGGCGGACTATGCAGTCGACCCAACACCGGGCCAGCGGTCAGACATCACCGGCTGTGAAAAAGGAGGTGTGGGTCGTGGGCCACTCATACGTGAGGCGTGCCGCGGACGTATTCAAAGCAGGTGACATGATTCACGTAGCTGGGGAATACGGGTACAGTGTGTCCTTCTACGGAAGAGGCGGTCTCTGTATTGACCAGTTTCAAGCATTTTTCGAGGGTTTGTTAGGGCGGACGAGGTCACCGCCGTCTATAGTCATAGTACATCTAGGGGGCAATGATTTGGTCACCACCGGTAGACGACTTCTCCTGGAGGCAATGCTTTCCACTGTAAGTTGGTTGGCGAGGAGAGTTCCGGGGTGCACAATTGCGTGGTCCCATATGATCCCACGAAAGGTGTGGCGAGGGGCTATTTCTGTTCCTGCTTTGAATCACTCTGTGAGAAAGCTTAATAACAAAGTGAGTAGGTTGTTCCGTTCCAGGACATTGCATTCTATTTCGCATGGCTGTATTAATGATGACAGTATGTATTTGGGGGATGGTGTGCATTTGTCTCGGGTGGGGAATGAGTTACTCATAGGAGACTTCTTAGCATGGTTAAAAACGTTAAAACATGACCTTTAGGTAGGAGCTTTGTGGGGGGTCCGGATAGCCGGTCAACTATCCGGCCTGTGGCGGTAAGGTCATGATCGGTGAGCACTAATTGGAAGATCCCTATGAGTGGGCGTCACCCAACACGGATGGGAGCGCTCGGGAGAGGTGGCCATTGGCCCCTCAACGGGGAGGCGGTCCCTTCTAAGGATGGGTCGCCGAAAGAAAAGGAAAGGCGGTCAAGGCCCCTTCCTGTGTAGGAGGGGTTACAGCCCCCTCCTGGGGAATTTCCCGGGGCCAGTGACGTCTGCGACGGCAGATGTGGTAAGTTGTGCGGGGTTTGGGGGGGGGGGTCTACGCTACCTTCTAGATACCTCACACGAGTCCTCGAACGACCTTTAAGTGGCGTCGAGTTTTATTGGTGCCCCCGTCAAGTCAAAGGGAAATTGGTAGTTGCACTTGAGGTACGCCTCAGTGCTGTCGCCCCTCACAAGTGGGGGGGGTATTTCTGGTTAGGGATCTTGACACCGGTTACGACCTTGCCGTTGGCCCTTAAACGTTAGGATGTACAATTTCATAATTTCAAGTAAATGTTTGTAGGATGTTAGTTCGGCTAGGAGAACCTCTGTATTAGAGAATCTGTTAAGGTTAGCCAAACATCGCAATGTGGTAATGAAATTGTACATTAATATGAAACTGTTGATTTAATGTTTTAATTTTGTTTTAATAAATACGGCCGGGAGGGTCACTCCCTCCCTCTTCCAAAAAACTTCAAGAACTGTTTCCTGTTTCCCTCCTTTGGGGATTGTGTTGAGAGGGGGTGGCGGGTATCTCAGCCATATGGAAAGGGGCGACCACTCGGTCCCCCCGCACGTATGGCAGAGTACCACGATCCCCCCGGGAAGCCATCTTGGGCGGGAAGCGTGTCTCGGCTGGTATGCCCGAAGCGGCGTAGCCGGGGCGCGCTTTTTCCCGCCCTAGAGTGGGCTGGCCTAGACACTGACGCGGCTGGCCACACCCTCGGGGCAGGCAGGGGCGGGTTTACGCCCGCCCTGAAGACGGATAAAAGGGGACGCAAGACCAGAAGGCATCCTCTTGTTCCTGTGCTCTGAAGCTGCACCTCCTCGCTGCACGTGAGCTCGAGACGGAACGAAGAGCCAATTTTGACCCACCCACCAGCCCCTGATGACAGCCAGTTGTTTTGAATAAAAGTTGATGGATAACTCTAATTTCGTTTACAGGTTGTGGTATTATCGTGTTGATTTTGAGTGTGTAATAAAGAATGGTCTATTTCATTTATGTCTTGTGATTAAAGAAATTCGGCTTTAGTGTTCATTTATAAGCATGCTTTTAATACGGTCGTAGTAGCCAATGTATGTTTAGTTTAATAGGTTAGTTAGCATTGTCGTATTTATTTTGGTCGGGCGGTAAGGTCATGATCGGTGAGCACTAATTGGAAGATCCCTATGAGTGGGCGTCACCCAACACGGATGGGAGCGCTCGGGAGAGGTGGCCATTGGCCCCTCAACGGGGAGGCGGTCCCTTCTAAGGATGGGTCGCCGAAAGAAAAGGAAAGGCGGTCAAGGCCCCTTCCTGTGTAGGAGGGGTTACAGCCCCCTCCTGGGGAATTTCCCGGGGCCAGTGACGTCTGCGACGGCAGATGTGGTAAGTTGTGCGGGGTTTGGGGGGGGGGGTCTACGCTACCTTTTAGATACCTCACACGAGTCCTCGAACGACCTTTAAGTGGCGTCGAGTTTTATTGGTGCCCCCGTCAAGTCAAAGGGAAATTGGTAGTTGCACTTGAGGTACGCCTCAGTGCTGTCGCCCCTCACAAGTGGGGGGGGGTATTTCTGGTTAGGGATCTTGACACCGGTTACGACCTTGCCGTTGGCCCTTAAACGTTAGGATGTACAATTTCATAATTTCAAGTAAATGTTTGTAGGATGTTAGTTCGGCTAGGAGAACCTCTGTATTAGAGAATCTGTTAAGGTTAGCCAAACATCGCAATGTGGTAATGAAATTGTACATTAATATGAAACTGTTGATTTAATGTTTTAATTTTGTTTTAATAAATACGGCCGGGAGGGTCACTCCCTCCCTCTTCCAAAAAACTTCAAGAACTGTTTCCTGTTTCCCTCCTTTGGGGATTGTGTTGAGAGGGGGTGGCGGGTATCTCAGCCATAAATCCTTGTTGCACTATTTCCCATGTGTGGTGGAATGGGGATTAAATGGTGACGAGTGAACATGCACATTTCCTCCACTTTGGACATGTTACCCCTGTGCAGAATCCTCAGTGTAATAAGAAAACTGCGGACGTGCTCGGGTTACCCTGGAATTTGCATTGAAATCAGAGGACAAAGTCCGGCACAGGTACCTATTCTCATCACAACGTCTATGTTTTGTGACAGAGGGTATTTTATTAACTTCTTGCATACAAAAGGAACCTATGGTGCCTCTCTGTTGCTGATGATAGATTCTGCTACAAGTTCTATTTCTATTTCTATTTAAAAATATTTATATAGCGCACGTACACCAGCGGTTTCATGGCGCTAAACTGACAGAGAGCTAAGCATGAGGGGAGAAACTGGGGGAGTTAGTGAAGAAATTTTGCAAAAAGATGTGCCTTGAGCTGTTTCCGGAACAATAGGTACGAGGTGGAAGCTCTGAGCTCCAGAGGCAGTGAGTTCCAGAAGATCGGGGCGAGGGTCGCGAACTTAGAGCCTCCCCATTTTTTCCTCCGTAACCGTGGGACCGTAAGAAGTGATTGGGTAGAGGACCGCAGTTCCCTGGCGGGAACATAGGGAATAATTTCAGATGAAATGAAAGCCGGGGCCGTGCCCAGTCGAGCTTGAAAAGTGATAGAGGCAAGCTTGAACTGGACACGGGCACAGACCAGGAGCCAGTGTAGGGACTTCAGAAGGGGAGTGACATGATGGGATTTAGGGAGTTTAAACACCAGGCGCGCCGCCTGGTTTTGGATCTGCTGCAACCGCCGAAGACTATATGCAGGAATACCTGCATATAGGGCGTTGCCGTAATCCAGGCGGGACACGACCATGGCAAGGGTAATCAGTTTAAGTGCATCAAATGAAAAAAAACGGGACACCTTGCGTATGGTACGCAGTGCCAGAAAGGAAGAGGAAACCACAGAGCTGACCTGGGAGTGAAGGGTGAGTTGGGAGTTGAGCTTGATGCCAAGAGTTTTTACAGAGGTTGAGGGGACAGGCAGGGGACCAAGGGAAGGGGGCCAAAAGATGGGGGACCAGGGGCTGGATGAACCACCCGTCAACACCAGCTCTGTTTTGTCTGGGTTGAGTTTGAGATGATTGTGGTTCATCCAGTCACGGATGTGGATCATGATGGTTTGAAAGTTGAGAGCAGAGTCAGGGGAGGAAGAGAGGTTAAAGACAAGCTGGAGGTCGTCCGCATAATTAAATACGGCGACCTCCATTTGTTGCAGTGAAAAGATAAGAGGGGAGATGTATAGGTTGAATAAGAGGGGAGAAAGGGAGGAGCCTTGGGGAACCCCGCACTGAACATTACGGAAGTCCGCAGTGAAGTCACCCAGGCGGACAGCCTGGGTGCGGTCCCTCAGGAAGGAGGATAGCCAGACCAGAGCCGTACCCCCGATCCCCGCCGCCCTGACACGGGAGAGCAGGATGGAATGATCCACCGTGTCAAAAGCGGCTGAGAGATCGAGGAGGACTAAGGCCTGAGGTTGATTGGTGTCCATACCCTCCCTGAGGTTGTCAAGGACCGAAAGTACTACGGACTCCGTAGAGTGTGCGGGGCGAAACCCAGCCTGGCGGGGGGCGAGGACCCCATTCTTCTCCACGAAAGAGCTCAAGGCAGAAGTAACATGGCGCTCGAGAACTTTCGCCAGAAATGGCAGGAGAGAGATGGGACGGAAATTGGCTGGAACTGAGGGATCAGCGCCCGGTTTTTTCAATATGGGGACGATGACAGCAGATTTAAGTGAATTAGGTACCACGCCCTGAGAAAGAGAACTATTAAGAGCGTGGAGAGGGGGGTCAGGACAGCTAAGGAAGATGTGACGAAGAATATGGGCCGGGCAGGGATCCAGAGGGGAACCAGATTTGACAAGTGGGATTATAGCAGTCAGAGATTCTTGAGTAAGAAGTGGAAGGGCAGTGAGATGTGCCTTGGGGGGAGGGCACTGTGGGTCCACAAAAGAAAGGGAAGGGGCGGGGATATTGGCTTTAATAATGGCAATTTTTTTTGGATAAAGAAGTGATTGAGGGAGTGACAGAGATCCAGTGAAGGGGTAGGTTTGAGGGAGGTTCTGTCCGAGAACGCCAAGTTATGGATAATTGAAAAGATTTCCTTCGATTTGTTTTCGGCTGCGAGTATTTTGGAGGAAAAGTAGATGGTTTTTGCCTCCAAGATGTTTTTTTTGTAGAGAGCCAGGATGTTGATGAACTCTAGTCGCAAAGATGGGCAATAATTTTTCCTCCAGGCTCGCTCCGCGCGGCGGACCGCTAGTTTAGTGGCTTTAAGATCTTGATTGAACCACTTATTGGCATCCTTCTCTCGTTTGGTAGAGACCCGCTTCAGGGGGGCAACAGAGTCACTACCTGTAGAGAGCCATTGACCAATGGCTGTGATCTGGGAGTGAGTAGGCAGGTTTTTCAGAGATTGAAGGGAAGTGGCAAGTAAGGAAACTAGACTATCCGGGTCCACTCGGCCCCATGCGCGCACCCAGATGTTTTTCGGGAGTGAGGGTTTGACCTGGGGGTGGATGGGGAGAGAAAAAGAAATCAAATGATGGTCAGACCAAGTGCAGGGCAAGACAGAAGGGGACTCTACTGGGCAGTTAAGAGACCAAATCTGGTCAAGTGTATGACCCTTGATGTGAGTTGGAGAGTGAATATGAGAAATGAAATTAAGAGAGTGAAGAGTTTCTGAAAATTCTTTGGAAGATGAACATTCCGCTGGGTCAGAGGGCCAAAAATTAAAATCACCCAAGAGCAAAATGGAAGAATTGTTAACTGTAGCTGTAGCTAAGACTTCAAGAAAGTCCGTGAGAAATGATAGCGGGGATTGAGGGGGACGATAGATGAGTATGCAGGTAAGTGGGGGTGATATGGAAGTGGTACGGATGGCTAGATACTCCGTAGTGGCAATATCTGGTAGGGATAAGATTTGGAATGGGAGGTCGGTTCGAGCAATGACCGCCACCCCGCCCCCGGCTCTGCCATTTAAGCGATCGGCGCGGATCGCGTAATATGGCGTTGGAAGTGTAGCCAAGAGGACAGGGAGGGAGTCATCGCAGAACCATGTTTCCATTAGGAATAGCAAGTCGGGGGCCTGAAGATCCAGTAGAACAGAGAGCTCATGGGCATGAGCTACTGCAGACCTAGTGTTTAAATAGATAGCCGTAAGGGTTCTGGGGGCAGCAGGAGTGGCGCTACCTCTAGAGGGAGGAGAAGGGGTAGGTTGGGGGAAAGGGATAGTAGAAGAGGCAGAAGGAGATAGGCCAAGAGACATAATGCGAGAATGAGTTGAGGCAGGTAATGGCCAAGGGCCCTGGAGGCAGCGTAGTTGGGGAGAGGAATAGCTGGTAAGGCGGGCAGAGTGGCATGCCCCTAGCCCCGGCCGGTCGCGGACGAGCGCAGAGGAGCTTGCCTTAAGCGCGCCTTCGGCGCGCAATCGTCGCGCCCGCTGCGCTCGTTCGCTGCGCTTCCTGCCAAGGCACATGATTTATGATGATTGGAGGGGGCGTTGGAGGGGGTGTGGCCAACCGAGGTGGGCGTGTCTCGTGGCGCACCTCGCCCTCGAGAATGGCGACCAGGAATTAGGGAATCGTTGCAGCGTAGGACCGCTGTTTACAAGGAACAGGAAGTGCAAGACCTTGGTGAGTTTAAGAACAGAGTATCACAATAAATTTTAAAAAAGCTTTTGCGCTCCCGGCTTCCGCCTCAGGAGTCGCTCGTCGGTATCAGTGTCGCGCCTTAGAGCTGCGCGCACTATTTATAGCAATGGCGAGGGGGCGTGGCCAACCGAGGTGGGCGTGTCTCGTGGTGCACCTCGCCCTCGAGAATGGCGACCAGGAATTAGGGAATCGTTGCAGCGTAGGACCGCTGTTTACAAGGAACAGGAAGTGCAAGAAGCTTGGTGAGTTTAAGAACAGAGTATCACAATAAATTTTAAAAAAGCTTTTGCGCTCCCGGCTTCCGCCTCAGGAGTCGCTCGTCGGTATCAGTGTCGCGCCTTAGAGCTGCGCGCACTATTTATAGCAATGGCGAGGGGGCGTGGCCAACCGAGGTGGGCGTGTCTCGTGGCGCACCTCGCCCTCGAGAATGGCGACCAGGAATTAGGGAATCGTTGCAGCGTAGGACCGCTGTTTACAAGGAACAGGAAGTGCAAGAAGCTTGGTGAGTTTAAGAACAGAGTATCACAATAAATTTTAAAAAAGCTTTTGAGCTCCCAGCTTCCGCCTCAGGAGTCGCTCGTCGGTATCAGTGTCGCACCTTAGAGCTGCGCGCACTATTTATAGCAATGGCGAGGGCGCGTGGCCAACCGAGGTGGGCGTGTCTCGTGGCGCACCTCGCCCTCGAGAATGGCGACCAGGAATTGGGGAATCGTTGCAGCGTAGGACCGCTGTTTACAAGGAACAGGAAGTGCAAGAAGCTTGGTGAGTTTAAGAACAGAGTATCACAATAAATTTTAAAAAAGCTTTTGCGCTCCCGGCTTCCGCCTCAGGAGTCGCTCGTCGGTATCAGTGTCGCGCCTTAGAGCTGCGCGCACTATTTATAGCAATGGCGAGGGGGCGTGGCCAACCAAGGTGGGCGTGTCTCGTGGCGCACCTCGCCCTCGAGAATGGCGACCAGGAATTAGGGAATCATTGCAGCGTAGGACCGCTGTTTACAAGGAACAGGAAGTGCAAGAAGCTTGGTGAGTTTAAGAACAGAGTATCACAATAAATTTTAAAAAAGCTTTTGCGCTCCCGGCTTCCGCCTCAGGAGTCGCTCGTCGGTATCAGTGTCGCGCCTTAGAGCTGTGCGCACTATTTATAGCAATGGCGAGGGGGCGTGGCCAACCGAGGTGGGCGTGTCTCGTGGCGCACCTCGCCCTCGAGAATGGCGACCAGGAATTGGGGAATCGTTGCAGCGTAGGACCGCTGTTTACAAGGAACAGGAAGTGCAAGAAGCTTGGTGAGTTTAAGAACAGAGTATCACAATAAATTTAAAAAAAGCTTTTGCGCTCCCGGCTTCCGCCTCAGGAGTCGCTCGTCGGTATCAGTGTCGCGCCTTAGAGCTGCGCGCACTATTTATAGCAATGGCGAGGGGGCGTGGCCAACCGAGGTGGGCGTGTCTCGTGGCGCACCTCGCCCTCGAGAATGGCGACCAGGAATTGGGGAATCGTTGCAGCGTAGGACCGCTGTTTACAAGGAACAGGAAGTGCAAGAAGCTTGGTGAGTTTAAGAACAGAGTATCACAATAAATTTTAAAAAAGCTTTTGCGCTCCCGGCTTCCGCCTCAGGAGTCGCTCGTCGGTATCAGTGTCGCGCCTTAGAGCTGCGCGCACTATTTATAGCAATGGCGAGGGGGCGTGGCCAACCGAGGTGGACGTGTCTCGTGGCGCACCTCGCCCTCGAGAATGGCGACCAGGAATTAGGGAATCGTTGCAGCGTAGGACCGCTGTTTACAAGGAACAGGAAGTGCAAGAAGCTTGGTGAGTTTAAGAACAGAGTATCACAATAAATTTAAAAAAAGCTTTTGCGCTCCCGGCTTCCGCCTCAGGAGTCGCTCGTCGGTATCAGTGTCGCGCCTTAGAGCTGCGCGCACTATTTATAGCAATGGCGAGGGGGCGTGGCCAACCGAGGTGGGCGTGTCTCGTGGCGCACCTCGCCCTTGAGAATGGCGACCAGGAATTGGGGAATCGTTGCAGCGTAGGACCGCTGTTTACAAGGAACAGGAAGTGCAAGAAGCTTGGTGAGTTTAAGAACAGAGTATCACAATAAATTTTAAAAAAGCTTTTGCGCTCCCGGCTTCCGCCTCAGGAGTCGCTCGTCGGTATCAGTGTCGCGCCTTAGAGCTAAGCCTTATGAGCTAAACATGAACATTTGAAAGCAGTTTTCGTGCCATTAGTTCTAGAGCAAACATACCTTCTTGTTTAATGGAATATATTGGCATTTGCTGATGAAACTTTATCCAACCTTAGTTATTCCTTCTCTTTGTATTCATAATTAACAGAAGAGTACCTTCTCTAAGATACCCTTGACCATCTATTATCAGGGGTGTATGTTGTCATGTTGCCTCCCAGATCTGGAGGATATGAAGATCAGTCTATTTTTACTCTTGTGCCAGAGACTCCCAAGTGAGTGTTGTAGCTTATTTTTAATTGATGAAGTAAGTAGAGGAATAATGATTTTTAAGGAGTACTTCCTCAGTTTCCTGCATTTTATTGTTTCAGGGATATGCATGTTTCATTCTCTATTGCAGTCTTTTTATTATCTATACTACTATTATAAAGAGAAAGCTGAAACCTTTGAGGCAGGTAAGCTAAAGAAGTACAGCACCAATCACAACACCCAGCATTGGAAAGGGCAGTTGGAGCAGAAAGACATAGGCTATACAGAGGCCCACCATATACATATGAAAGGTAAAATAACCTTACCAGCAAAGTAGTACCTTGTGGTCATGGGCGGGGATCATCATTAGGACTACAAAAAAAGCCTTCCTTGAGGGCATGTGGAAACCAAACGTGTGCCTTGGGCTGGGGGCGTGGCCAATGGGCGCGGCAATCAGCAAGGGGTGCGGCCAATGGGCGTGACTATCGGCCGGCAGCAATCGCGCAAAAATAAGCGTGCCTTGAGGGCGTGTGGAAACCAAACGTGTGCGTTGTGCTGGGGGCGTGGCCAAGGCCAAAGGGCACGGCAATTGCGCTGGAGCAAGGGGCGTGGCCAATGGGTACAGCAGTTGGCCGGCAGCAATCGGGCCGCATTCCTAAATCATGGTGCCAATAGCGCACCCGGGCGTACGCGTTCCTTGGGCGTTTGCGTTCAGCTGAATGCATGGTAAATAACCGTTCGCTTGTGAGCGTGACCCTTGTGCTGGGGGCGTTTCATACATACTGTGTGCGAATGCACTGTGTGCGTTGTGCTGGGGGCGTGTCAGACATACTGGGGGCGAATGCCGTGTGTGCCTTCTGATGGGGGCATGTCAGGTCCGGCGGCGGCTGACGCGACTAAGCGTGCCTGCTGGGACCATAACATTTGAACTGACTGCACTTTCACAGCAGCGCATCATCTTCAGCAGGCTCTCACCCACTCATCTCTCAGCATCAACGACTTTACACCAGAAGCACAACATCAACCACAACTGGAGCTGGAACTCAAGTGGGGGCTGACGCTACTCAGCTTGCCTGCAGGGACAATAACTTCACTGCACTTTCACACACGCTTACCTACATCAGTGGAGTAAATACACACTAGAGACATCTGCAAATACTTATTACTCTGAGGTGCACACAGTATATGCACACACATGCCTAACTATTGTGCCACTTCATGCTTTTAAATGTCCTCATTACACCATTTAAAACGCTGCCTGATATTTCATACCCGGACAACGTCAGGATGGGCTGCTAGTTCTCAATAAAAAGAAATCACAGTGTTTTACAGTTCATTAAGATAACAGCAGATGTGATAGGTACACACATCAATAGGAAGAAGACAAAATACAAAAAAACATGGTAAATGTGGTTTGAGTAGAAAAGGTGGCATATGATGGAGAAATGGGGTCTCACTTACATTCTAATATAATCTAATAGTAAAGGAAATATTTGGCTTAGCCTTTCATCGTTGTTATGTAGCATCATATGTACCTTGAAATTTTGGTATGTTGGTTTGCAATCCGCATGCAGATTATCTGCCCGCCAACCTAATGTGGCAGATGGTTTAGCATGGTCCGATGGTGGTGGGACCACCACTGAGAGCCTTGCGGTGGCGGTCCCAGTGCTATCGCAAGGAGGCCCTAAGTTCTAACTGTAACCACCTACCTGCGACTGCCAGTAGATAATGTATACATATATTTTGGAGCTTGCAATATATATGCTTAGCACGTTTCGCAGTAAGAGGGTATGGCGAGACGTTGCTGCAAAATGCCTTAAGTAAGGTGAGAAAGATCCCGAGGAGGGAACTACTTAATGCCAATTCCTCTAAGAAACATCCAGAAAGTAAGGGCGACATGAGTAAAGGCAAATTCAGAATGATAACTCCCTTTTCAACGGGAGCAAATGATTTAAGAACTATGCTGAAGAAAAACTGGCACATCCTCCAAACGGATAGTGTACCTAGAATGATTCGCCAGCACACCCTTTGGTGACCTTTAGTAGAGCTAGGTCACTAGGGGACATGCTTGTAACCAGCCATCTAGAAGGGCCCGCACCCAAGAGCAATACATTACGGGAAATGTGGTAGCTGTAAGGCCTGCGCAGGCAGCAGGAGAGTCCTATCGTACGAAATACTTAATACAGGGAGAACGATGCATATCAAGAAATTCATCACCTGCAGTACCCTGTATGCAGTTTATTGCCTGGTCTGTCCATGTGGCCTTCGCTACATTGGCAGCACAATCAATCAACTAAAAATGAGGATTTTAGAACACCTAAGGGCCATTTAAAAAGCAGACCCAGCTTATCCAGTGGCCCGCCATTTCTCTGAGGTGCACAATAGGGACAGAAGAAAGCTGCAATATTTTGGCCTGGATACAGTTCCATTACACATCAGGGGTGGAGATAGACTGAGACGGCCCGAAGACTTGAGTCAAGGTATATTATAAATCTATCCACTAAACACCCTAGGGGCCTAAACAGCGGGGAGGAGATGGCGGTTCACCTAGGAAAATGATGTTGAACCATGGGATTAACCGGGAATTCTGAACAGTCTTACTTTCACTGAAGCCTAATGCTTATGTGTGTGATCTAGCAAAATAAATATGACATACCTGACCTAACTGTAATGAATTGACAGATCATGTTGTGACAGGTTGTAGATAATAAGCACATATGAATCATTAGGGACAAGAATTGCTTGGGGGATGACTGCTGGAGGCATCCGTTCGAGGAAAGATGCATAAAGAATTGGAAATCTGTACCTATGCTAGTATGGCTATGCCATATGGATATAGAAACAGAGATAAATCCTTCTGTGTTTTGTGTTTTGTTTTGTATTCGATCCATTTCATTGACTTGTGATCCTTTTGAATTTTTCTTGGATCAGTTGAACCAAATTGTTTTGCTTTTGGCTCGGTCTAAGGTTTATTAATGACATGAATAATGGGGACTGAATGACATAGGACTTTTGCCGATCCACGGCTATATGACTTGACATCTCAATATGGTTAATAACATGTACCCTCTGATTGTAGGCAGTAAAAACCTATCTGTAGGTGGAATATATCAACAACGTGTTGGCAATGTTATGTCACTCATGTACACTTAAAGATGGCGCCTGTGGTGTTTCAGAGCGGTTTTGTCCTTTGTCTATGTCCAGTAATGTTAATAAACTTTATTAACATGTCAAACACTAAGTGTCATTGACACTAACGAAGGCAGTACGCCGAAACGCGTTTGTGCGGTTCCTAACAATACACTTGTGGATCGATGATTTACCCTCCTGAGTGCTGTGATTTCTGGTAAAGCAAACGAAAATAGTGAGCAGAACATATATATATTTAAATATATGGATTGGTGTCAGTACAACGCGATGTATTACAACGCGTTCCGTTACAACGCAGATTTTACAACGCGGGATACATTACAACAGATGTCATTACAATGCATGGCATTACATCGCAAATGCTATTACAACGCATGGCATTACATCGTAAGTATAGGTAAGTATAGCTTTTTTTAAAAATGTTATTTAGTTTATTGTAATTAATTTATTTAAAATAATTTAATTAAAAGACATTTTAAAATTGTCATTAAATTAATTTAATTAAATAATATCTATTTAATAAACAATATCTATTTAATAAATGTAATTTTATCAAAAATAGTAAGTAATTTAATTTAATAAAAAAAGGTAATTAGTTTAAAGTACATATTTATGATAATGAAATTAAATTAAATTAATAATAATTATTTATTTAATTTAATTAATTTAATTAAAAAATGTAATTAGTGTAAAATAATTAATTTAATTTATTAAATATATTTTAATCAATTTTAAAATAGTAAATATAATTTAATTATCCCTAAACACAAACCCTACCCTAAAACCTAAAAACACCCCTGTACCCCAAAACCCAAACCCTGTCCTAAAACCTAAAAACACCCCTGTACCCCAAAACCCAAACCCTGCCCTAAAACCTAAAAACACCCCTGTACCCCAAAACCCAAACACTGCCCTAAAACCTAAAAACACCCCTGTACCCCAAAACCCAAACCCTACCCTAAAACCTAAAAACACCCCTGTACCCCAAAACCCAAACCCTACCCTAAAACCTAAAAACACCCCTGTACCCCAAAACCCAAACCCTGTCCTAAAACCTAAAAACACCCCTGTACCCCAAAACCCAAACCCTGCCCTAAAACCTAAAAACACCCCTGTACCCCAAAACCCAAACACTGCCCTAAAACCTAAAAACACCCCTGTACCCCAAAACCCAAACCCTACCCTAAAACCTAAAAACACCCCTGTACCCCAAAACCCAAACCCTACCCTAAAACCTAAAAACACCCCTGTACCCCAAAACCCAAACCCTGCCCTAAAACCTAAAAACACCCCTGTACCCCAAAACCCAAACACTGCCCTAAAACCTAAAAACACCCCTGTACCCCAAAAACCCAAACACTGCCCTAAAACCTAAAAACACCCCTGTACCCCAAAACCCAAACCCTGCCCTAAAACCTAAAAACACCCCTGTACCCCAAAACCCAAACCCTGCCCTAAAACCTAAAAACACCCCTGTACCCCAAAACCCAAACCCTACCCTAAAACCTAAAAACACCCCTGTACCCCAAAACCCAAACCCTGCCCTAAAACCTAAAAACACCCCTGTACCCCAAAACCCAAACCCTGCCCTAAAACCTAAAAACACCCCTGTACCCCAAAACCCAAACACTGCCCTAAAACCTTAAAACACCACTGTACCCCAAAACCCAAACCCTGCCCTAAAACCTAAAAACACCACTGTACCCCAAAACCCAAACACTGCCCTAAAACCTAAAAATACCCAAACACCCCAAAACATATACATCAGTACCCCAAAACATATACTCATACTTATTTTAAAAATACTTAAATTAATATATTTAATTTATTATATTTAAAAACGAAATAAATATTTTTTTATAATTAATAATAATTAAATCAATTATAAAATATTAAATAAAATAAAAATAAAAATTAAATACTTACCAATACTTACGATGTAATGGTATGCGTTGTAATAGCATCTGCTATGTAATGCCATGCGTTGTAATGGCATGCATTGTAATGGTATTTGCGATGTAATAGCTGCGTTGTAACAGCATTACGTTGTAAAAGATGCGTTGTAGCAGTAACACACCAAATATATATATGAAATATTAAGTCCAACTCTTCCTGCTCCCAGCCGGTGACGAGAAGTGATATTTATTTATTTATTTAAAAGGTTTTATATAGCGCTAGTTGGGCCCAAGAGTACCACAGCGCTTTACAAGATTAGGTTAAATTTCGAGAACAGATCAAATTAAGAACAATTGCTAAAATAAAGTAAGGCAGTTGAGCTTTGAGAGTGAATAACATTTAAGAAGTTTAAAAGCATGTAGCAAATTGAAGATATTAGATCAGGAAGACAGAGATGAATTATATAGTAAGTTTGTGGTTGGAAGACGATGAGAGATTTTAGGAAAAATTGTGGAAGGGCGGAATGAGGTGACTTATAGGTAGAGAAGAGCCTGTAAAAGAAGTGAATAGATGAGGAGTAAATGGCCAGAGAGGTAAGTATAATAAAGAACGCCAATATTTGTTGAGAAGAAGCAGCTTGAGATTTTTTTTTAAGAAGGAGTAGGAACGAAGGTCTTTGGGAAGAGTATTCCAGAAAGAAGGGGCGTTACCAGAGAATGAGCGAGATTGAGTTGCTTTTTTTTTTAGCTGAGGAGGGATTAGGACAAGAGCGTTAGTGCTCGTCAATGATCTAGTACACCCAGCTTTTTGGAGTTTGTCCGAAAGGTAAGAAGGGGTATTTTGGACAGGGGGGACGGTTGAAATAGGAGGTAAGCAATTAATGACCTTTGCGGATTTATACCCTGAAGGCACCTTTCTGCCACAACCTACAGAACAGGAGGGCCAAGAACTGTTGTTTGCGGACAAGTTCACCTATTATAAATTAAAAGCGGCATGCTGTAAATTATGGGATGTATTCCCGGAAGCACCACCGACTTTTCAAGCACTAGAAAATATGTTAGCTAGATCCTCCTCACGCAAGCTGGTAACTTGATTGTACGCTGCTATGCAGTGTCAGGCCCCAATCACACAACCCAAATCACTACAGTTATGGAACAGCGAGTTAGATCCTCCATTATCAGAAGATCAATGGGAGTATTGCTGTGGTCAACTGCGGGAATTGTCCCCAAACTATAAATTGCGCCTGATTCACTTTAAGTTTTTACATCGATACTATAGAACACCACTCAGTCTTCACAAAATGAGGTTGAGGGAGGATGCTCGCTGTTGGCGCTGTAGTTACACACCTGCATAATTTTTGCACATGGCTTGGGACTGCCCAAAATTGTCAGATTACTGACGGGACATATTCACGGCAGTGAATCAAATAGTCGGTAGATCAGACTAGACCTCCCCGCTCTTGGGACTCCTAGGGACACCTTGCCTCAAAGACGAAAGTTGCATGCCCTTCTGCTGCTGTATGCTCGACGGCAAATTGCGCTTAAATGGGGCAGGAACAGGGTACCCACTATTGCCAAATGGCTATCAGATGTTACATATGGGCATACACAACTGGGGGTTTATTGGGAGCTGATGCTGCCCACTTCCAGACCCAAAGATATATGGGAGCCGTTTATACAATTGGCATGTGACAGAGGGAACTCCACAACATGCAGCTCCACTCCAAATACTATTTACGGAACATATATGTTAACTGGGATAGACGTGGCAAGGACGAGTTCATGCAACCGGATGTGGTTTGGGGAGCGGAACTAGCTGTGGCCTCCATGGGGTGCGAGAGGGGAGGATACTACTACATGTTGCCTTGGATAGAATTTCTGTCAATGTTATGAGTCCTTGATACAGGAGGTATACTAATGTTCAATAGGCTCTACCCAATGATGTCTGTTTCACTCATTTGACTATGCCCAATTTTTAGGGGAAGAATGTGAATGCGAAGCAATGTAAGCGCTAATACCGAGTTGGTTGGTCTGTATGATTTTCCATTGTGTAAGTCTGCAACTTGAAACCCTCACTATGTAAAAAAAAATCAACTCTCTTTTGTTCTGTTTTATGGAAAACTTGAATAAAAAAAAAAGAAGGGGTATTTTGGTGAAGGTCTTTGTGTGTGATGCAGGCAATCTTGTAAGTGGATCTACCGTTGATTGGAAGCCATTTGAGGTTTTTGAGGAGAGGGGAGATGTGATTGTATCGCTTACAGTCCGAGATATGCCTGGCAGCGAGGTTAAGAATGGATTTGATAGGGGCTAGGTGGACTTTAGGGGTGCCAGCAAGGGTGGCATTGCCATAATCTATTCTGGAAAGGACCAGTGATTGAACAACTGATTTAAAGTCAACAGCTGGAATGAAGGGTTTAATTTTTTAAGGTGATGTAGAGTGAAGAGAGCACCTTCTGCCAAGATTTTTATACGAGGAGTGAGATTGAGATTCTGATCAATGCTAATGCCAAGGGTTTTGACCGAATTGGAGATGGTGAGAGAGCAGTTAAGAGCTTTAATGTCCGTGATCCAGTGTTGAATATGGAGCGAGTTGCTCTTGGGAGAGAAAAGAGTGATTTCTGTTTTTTTGGGGTTTAATTTGAGGTGGTTTTGATGAAACTATACTTGGATTTTAGTCAGGGCATCGTTAAGATGTAAGATTTCGTTATGGGATTTGATCTTGTATAGTTGTGTGTCATCGGCATAGAGGTGGTAACTGTTTTTTTCTTGTTTAAGAATAAGGGTGAGAGGTTCCATGAAGAGGTTGAAAAGAACTGGTGAAAGAATAGAGTCTTGTGGAATGCCCAGGGAGACAGATTGAGGTGTAGAGAGTCAACCGCTGACTTTAATTTGTTGACTTCTATTTTGGAAATAAGAGGTGAACCACTTGAGGACATTGCTTTCAAAGCCGAAACGCTCTTTGAGAATGTTGAGTATGGTGACATGGTGAAAAGTATCAAAGGCAGCGGAGAGGTTAAGGAGAATGAGGAGGGAGGATTCGCCTTTGTCCAGGGAGCGATGTATGTCATCAGTACTGTTGAGCATTGCTGTTTCTGTGCTGCATCCCTTTCTAAAACCTGATTGGAAAACCTCTAGGAGGTTGAATGTGTCGATGTGTTTATACAGGTGTATCAGGACGCATTTTTCGAGGGCTTTGGATAGGAAAGCATGGTTGGAGATAGGGCGCAGATTGTTTAAGTCGTTGTTGTATTTTTGATGATGGGGGTAGTTTGGCCTAGTTGCAGGAAAGCAGGAACAATACCAGTGGCAAAGGAAGAGTAGATAATATTGGTCCATAGTGGGGCAATGATGTGTTTAAGGTCTTGTACCAAATGAGCAGGAAGAGGATCTCTGGTATGCGAGGATGGTTTAAGCTTGGTGAGGATGTTGAGAACAACACTTTCTGATTTTGGACAAAAATAACTCCATGAAGCATTGTTTTGTAGCTGGGGGTTGGTAGAGTTGGGTTCAAAGTGGGAGAAAGAGAGGAGGAGTTGCGAGGGATCATTGGGGGAAAGGAAGTGGAAGAAGGTACCGTGGGAATGCTTAGGAGGGGGTGTTGGCTGAGTAGAGGGGGAGTTGGAGTGACAGATTGATCAATCTTGGTGACTTTATCAGAAAAAATGCTAGCAATTTCTTCACACCTCTCAACAGTAGCTAGTAATTTTGGGGGGCTGAGGTGGTTTGGTTTTTGACAATGTTAAAAAGTTCACTAGGACGATTTTTAGCCTGATCAAGTTGCGAACGGAGGAAGGAAGCTTTTTTGTTAAAGATGTGTTTTTTGTAATTGGCCTAGCAGCTCTGAGGAGGAAAGATTACAGGTGGAAAGTTGATTCCTCCAAATGTTTTCAGTCTGACTGAGAGCACGTCTCTCTTTGTTTAGGTCAGAATTGAACCAAGTTTTGGACTGAATATTTTTTGGGGGTTTTACTTTGACAGGGACGATTTGGTCAGGGGCTTCGAGGATAGAATTATTGTAACAATCAGTTAGGCCTGTGTCACTTTGGAAGAGAGGGGAGAGCTGTAGTTGAGCTTTTATTGTAGATTCCAACTCGCTTGGGGAAATGAGGTGAAGATTTTGGGTTAACTTCTTTTGTTTGCTGGAGCAAGGAGTAGGAGGTGGTATAGAGCTGTTAATGGTGAAGAAGATGAGGTGGTGATCTGACCAATCAATGGGGATGTTGTGGGAAAGAGAAGCCAGTTCCTTGCTAGAGATAATAGCATCAAGGGTTGCACCTTTGGAGTGTGTTGGAGATTGGCAGAGTTGCGTCAAGTCACTAATGTCAAGAAAGTCCTTGATGAGGTTAATTGCTGGGTTGTTAATTTTGTTCCAGTGGATATTAAAATCCCCTAGGAAGAGATTTCTGGATTTGGAGAGCGATGCTTGAATAAGGAGAGCGGACAACTCCTCAGGAAACGTGAGAGCATTACCGGGGGATGGTAGAGATAGAATCACGGATAGCAATGTGTGGAAAATCAGGTCTTTATTCCGTTGCTACAGCTCTGACGTATTTCGGATAACGAAGTATCCTTGCTCATATATATATATATATATATATATATATATATATATATATATATATCTATACTACTATTGAAAAGAGAGATCACAAACCTTTGAGCTCGGTAAACTACTAAGTAATGCACCAATCACTACACCCAATACACCATTTTAAAGGGGAGATATAGCAGAAGGACATAGGCTATAGATGTGTACACCATATACATTACAAAAGCAAAAACGCCAAAGTGTAAAAGTAGACCCTTGGGGGCGTGGTCGTGTGTAAGAACGTGGGCGTGGGCATCTCAAACCAAAAATGTGGGCGTTCACAGGGACATGCCAACTGCAAAGAACAAACATAGGGCAAGCTTACATTGCACACATAGAGCGCCCCTTACATTGCACACATAGGGCGCAAATGCGCTTTCACGGATATATGCAGAGAGGAAATGCGCTTTCACAGGATTTGAAACCATTTGAAACTAACATTTGCAAATACCAAAAACGCTATTGAGGATTGATTTATGCGTTTTAAAGTAGCGCGGAAATAACCCAAAGCCGTCTTCATAAAGCACGTACCTGTATTTAAATAGCACTGAATTAAAATTGAAGGCAAAAGCGGGCGTGCCTTCCATCGACGATGACTGTAAAATGACGTCACACAGGGGGCAGGGTCAATAAGATTGTACACCAATAACAACGCTGCAAATAAAACACACAAACTTCTGATAAAAAAATATCAACTCTGTAACCATTGGCCAAACACGTCATAAAGGGGGCAAACAGGAAGTAAACAAGGCCCCATTTGTTCACGAAGAAACGCTATCGAGGATTGATTTATGCGTGTTTTACATAGCGCGGAAATTACCCAAAGCCGTCTTTATATAGCGCAGACCCGTATTTAAATAGCATATGCATGTTTTACATAGCGCGGAAATTACCCAAAGCCGTCTTGATGTAGCGCTGACCCATATTTAAATAGCACTGAGCGCCGAGCTTACCCGAAGGCATCAGAGCGCATCACAAAAGGCACACTCAGGCACAAGAATAAACGTTACTTAGGCAATGGTAGCACTTGTGCAAGTATCAACACCAAACAAAATGTGAGAGGTAGCATACTGTCTGTTACAAGGGAAAAGTGGTGTGTGCAACTAACAGAACTGAAACATAAGAAGCACATTACACGTGAACAGATTACAAAAGCAGACGTTAATATACATGAGGGAAAAGTGATAATTGTGACAAAACAAAATACATGAGGTAGCAAAAACTGCCGGGAGGAAACAGTGACAAGTGTGCAGGTTACAACACAAAACAAAGTACAATTAGAGGTATAATACTGCAATATATGCTACACACTCAGGCACCAGAATAAATGTTACGTAGGCAATGGTGGCACTTGTGCAAGTATCAACAGCAAAGAAAATGTGAGAGGTAGCATACTGTCTGTTACAAGGGAAAAGTGGTGTGTGCAACTAACAGAACTGAAACATAAGAGCACATTACACGTGAACAGATTACAAAAGCAGACGTTAAGATACATGAGGGAAAAGTGACAATTGTGACCAAACTAAATACATGAGGTAGCAAAAACTGCAAGGAGGAAACAGTGACAAGTGTGCAGGTTACAAGACGAAACGAAGTACAATTAGAGGTATAATACTGAAATCTATGTTACATACTCAGGCACAAAAATAAACGTTATGTAGGCAATGGTGGCACACACATTACTACGGAAAAACAATTAGGGAAAGCAACAGTGAACATCAATGTAACTACATTACTCTCTCTTTTGTAAATAATTAAAACATACATTTCAATATGATTAAGAGGAAAACACATCTTTCACGGACTACATATAAGAAAACGCGCTAACACAAACAAGCGCATAAGACTGACACAGACAAATAATGAGGAAACATTACATAACATTGATGCACCATCAACCTCATATCTTTCACAAACAACAAATACAACACATTCACAACAGCATCATAACCGTACTCCACAGCCAACAACCTCTAATACCACACACACTAACAACACCAACAAAGACAACACTGACACATTCATTCCCAATCAAACACAGCAGACACACAACATACAAAAACACCAAAGTTTCAGAACTCCAACTATTCTATCACATCAAGAAGAACATACAGTACAACACCCACACACTCTCAGATCTGCATTCAACTACAACCCACTTCATGACTACAGCAACAATCCACATGTAAAAATTGGACTCATGAACAATATCTGTACTCACTGCAACGCACATAAATGGAAGGCAGAGCCTAAAGGCCTTTGCTGCTCATCAGGAAAAGTAATTCTTAACAACATTGAAGATCCACCGCCACTCATTAGACAACTACTGGATGGCACTCACACACTTTCAAATCATTTCTTAACAAACACACGCCGTTATAATACTCTATTCCAAATGACATCCTTTGGTGCAAATGAAGTTAGGGAAGGACATTTCATGCCGACATTTAAAATACAGGGACAGTTATACCACTTGATTGGAAGTATGCTTCCAATGGAAGGGAACGCGCCACAGTTCCTACAAATATATTTCCTATCTCAACAGCAACAAATAGACGCACGCTCACACATGGTGCCAAATTTGAACACAGGCCTTATTCAATTACTACAAGACACATTGCACCATCATAACACATACATTAGTTCAATAAAGTACAACTATTAAATGCATTCACAAGAGGAAGATTTGCGCATTATTATACACGCTGATAAACACCCACCAAATACACATGCAGGAAGATTTAATGCACCAACTACTAATGAAGTTGCAGTTCTTTTAGTGAACGAGAACAAGGGGCCACGCAACATTGTATTACATACCCGAGAGGGAGTACTTCGCAAAGTATCTGAATTACATAGATCCTTTGATCCTTTACAATACCCCATCCTATTCCCTAAAGGTGAAGATGGTTATTGTCTCAATATACCACAAAGAAACTCGGCAACAAACAAAACAGTTACATGCATGCAGTACTATGCCTATATTCTTATGGTTAGAAATACAACTTTCAATACCTTGCATTGGTTCCGCAATCTCTTCAGTCAATACATTGTGGATATGATGGCCAAAATGATCACAGAAAGACTACACTTTATCAGGCACAATCAAAAACAACTACGTGCAGAAAACTACATAAATTTAAAAGATGCAGTCAATGAAGATAACAACGTACAAGCTCGAGACATTGGACAGCACGTTATTTTACCAGCTACCTTCACTGGATCACCAAGGTACATGCACGAAAAAACACAAGATGCTATGACATACATCAGGCACTATGGCAGACCAGATTTATTCATTACGTTCACATGCAATCCAGACTGGCAAGAAATGAAAGATCAATTGTTCCCCAAACAAAAAGCATGCGATAGACATGACATCGTTGCACGGGTCTTCAATTTGAAAGTTAAAACACTAATGAAACTATTAACACAACAAGGTATCTTTGGATCTGCTAAAGTTTACATATTTACTATTGAATGGCAAAAGAGAGGACTACCTCATGTACACATACTATTATGGCTTGAACCAAAAATTCAGGCAGATGATGTTGATCTCATTATCTCCGCTGAGCTGCCTGATCTTATTAACGATCCTAAACTATTTCTTATTGTCAAAAAAAGCATGATACATGGTCCATGTGGTGAACACAACATTCTTTCCCCGTGTATGAAAAACGGGATTTTCACCCAAAAATACCCACGCCCTTTCATTAATGAAACTGAAACTGGAGTTAACGGCTACCCCATTTACGGGAGGAAGAACACCGAACATGGTGGACATACTGTCACAATCATGGTTAGAGGACAGGAAGTCACTGTCAATAATCAGTGGGTTGTTACATATTCACCACTACTCTGTCGCACTTTCAATGCTCACATTAATAATGAATACTGCCAATCTGTTAAAGCTATCAAATATATTTGCAAATATATTAACAAAGGCTCGGATCAACCAACTGCTGCTATTGAAAACAAACACAATGAAATAGACACATATCTAAATGGAAGGTATATTAGCACTTCCGAAGCAGTGTGGCGCATTCTAGAGTTTCACATTCATGAACGCCATCCCACTGTCACACATCTAGCTGTGCATCTCGAAAATGGTCAAAGAGTCTATTTCAATGACAAAAAGATTCTACATGTAGCACAGAACCCAACGCACACAACGCTTACTGCCTTCTTCCAATTGTGTGCCACCGACAATTTTGCTAAAACATTGCTATACCAAGAAGTACCACAATACTATACATGGTCAAATTCAAATTTTCAATGCCGCAAATGTGGACAGCAAGTATTAGGACACCCTGGTGTAAAAAAAGACTCAGCTCTTGGTAGAATGTACACTATTCACCCAAACCAATCGGAGTGTTTCCACTTACGCATTCTTTTAGAACATGTTCGCGGACCTACAGGGTTTCACAGTCTTTTAACTGTTAACGAACAACTAATGCCTACCTATCAAGCAGCATGTAAACAACTTGGACTCATTGAAGACGACCAACATTGGAAACATACGTTAGGTGATGCTGCACTCTCACATTCCCCATCAAAGCTACGTGAATTATTTGTTACTATTCTGCTGTTTTGTAACCCATCTGATCCTCTCACTTTATGGGACCAATACAAAGAAGATTTGTGTGAAGATATACTACACAATAGGCGTCAAGAAACAAATGATGAATCAATAGCAATGAGTAATGACATATTTAACAAGGGTCTCATACTAGTTGAAGACTCGCTGTATGTACTAAGTGAAAAAACTTTAAAAGATTTCAAACTGCTGCAAACAAATAGAACTATACATATGCCGTACAACCATACTGATTTTGAAAACTCTACAGAGAACCTACTGCAATACGTTGCACAACATTTGCCAAACTTAGTGCTCGATCAAACAGTAGCATACAACACCATTGTTAAAAGTGTGGAAACAAAAGATGGAAAAATGTTCTTCTTAGACACACCAGGACGGACTGGGAAAACTTACTTTATCAACCTAATACTTGCAAAAATACGCTCTTTAGAACTATTGGCTCTGGCAGTTGCATCTTCTGGAATACCTGCCACTTTGCTAACTGGAGGTAAAACAGCACACTCCACGTTTGAACTACCTTTAACTGTTTCTATTGAAAATGAATCCACTTGCTCAGTATGCAAAAACGGACCCTTAGGCACCCTACTTCAAAAGTGTCTCTTAATATGTGGGACGAATGTACTATGAAACACCGCGGACATATAGACGCCGTACACAAGACATTAGAAATTGTCCTAAAATCATGGGTGGGGTCACTTTTGTCTTTGCAGGTGACTTCCGTCAGACTCTTCCTATTGTCCCAAGAGGAACAAGTGCTGATATACTAAAAGCATGCTTAAAAGCATCACACCTATGGGACTCCGTACAAACTCTTACCTTACGCACTAACATGAGAACACATTTAGGAGGTGGAGATAATCTCTTTGCTGATCTTTTACTACAACTTGGTAATGGAGATTTACACAACACAAATGGTAACATTAATATTGAAAATTTAGGGACGCCTGTCTCGAACTTACAGGAACACATACAACATGTATACCCAGACGTACACAATATTATTAACAAAGACTACCAATGGATTTGTGAAAGAGCTATAGTTGCACCCAGAAAAACAAGTGTCAACCACATCAATGAACGCATACTACTTCAAATCCCAGGGGAAACAAAAGTATATAAATCCATTGACACAGTCTTAGATACAGAAGACGCAGTACGTTATCCTCAAGAATTCCTAAACTCACTTAACCCTTCAGGACTACTAAGGATCCCACGAAGAGCCTTGGCCAATGCTTATCATGAGCAGAAACTAGCTATGGTCTTAGATTGCCGGGGTGAGGGGTCATTAACATCTGTATTCATGCAAAGCAAGGATTCATACAGGCTGGAGAGGGTCCTGGATGCTATGACTCCCGTGCTGGCCAGGAAGCTATTTCTCCAATGGAGATATGGCACACTGCCTCTGCGATTCTACACTAGCTCCTGGTCAACACCGCCCTCTACCAAGCAATGCCCAGCATGCACTTGTGCTGAGGAAAGCGACCTACATGTGGTCTTGTTTTGTCCAACTTACAAGGCCTCCAGGAAATATTGGCTCCTACCACTCATCAGAAACTTTGGTTGTAGGGAGTACCTCCCGATGTACAGAATTTTAAAAACTGACGTCTCGGGACCAACGGTGTTTGCATTAGCTAAATTTCTTACAAATGTCTGGCATACTCGCACCCGTATTCTAAAGTCGCAGTTCCCCACCTAATTTTAAGATTAAGAATTTTAAATGTATGGTCTTTTATCTGTTTTCACTCTAGTAGTATTTATTTCTTAGGGTGGAATGATTTTACACTGTACAATATGTGTTTGCTGTCTATTTTCGATGGTTTTATATTGTTCCATATGTGTTTTTTTTGTGCATATCTTTGATGGCCAAATCGGCCGAAATAAAGATTGAAAATTGATATAAATCCATTGACACAGTATTAGATACTGAAGACGCAGTACATTATCCTCAAGAATTCCTAAACTCACTTAACCCTTCGGGACTTCCACCTCATGTACTCCAAATAAAAGTTGGCATTCCAATTATCTTATTGCGAAACCTACATCCGCCAAATCTATGCAATGGAACCCGACTACAAGTTAAGTCTTTTACCTTATGTCATTAAAGCAACTATTCTATCTGGCCCTGCTGCAGGCCAGTTAGCTCACATTCCACGCATACCCATGATACCTACAGATCTACCATTTCAATTTAAACGTTTGCAATTCCCCATTAACATTGCCTTTGCTTCTACCATTAACAAATCGCAAGGTCAAACATATAAAGTTATAGGCATCGACTTACGAGAAGAGTGCTTCACTCATGGTCGTTATAGATTGCCCTCTCTAGCACCTGGAATGTGCAAAATCAATTTATTCTACATCCTCATTCAAATGAAACTAAAAATGTAGTTTACCGCGAAATCTTACAATATTGACATACTTCATCTGTAACAACATTACACACTTTACATTTCATCCCCGGACAATGTTTGGACAGGCTGCTAGTAGTCTATAAAACCAAACAGAAAAGGTGCTTGTACTGTGTTCATCCAAACTCAAGCACTTAAAGGTTCTTGAATACATTATGATAAAGGAAAAGGACGCTTTGTGAAATAACATGTTTGCCTAGAATCACACAATTTGGACAAGCAGAAAAGCTTGTATTGATTCCAGGTTATCTGGTTTCACATTTTGAAATTTAGCCACCAGATGTATATCTTGGTTTCTCTCTCCTTTTTTACATCAAAGGTCACTGTTAAGCCCAGGTGGTAAACTCCTCTTCAACTGAGTTTTCTGCACTAAGCGGAGCACAGTTTTTGTCCTTCTCCTCCCTAACGTCAAGTTGTGAGCGAATGTGAGGAAAATCCACCTCCAGGTGAGATTTTCCTTGTTCGTGCTCCTCAACGTCAAGCTGGCAAGTGAGAAAAATTCACCTCCCGGCGATATTTCTCAGCGTAGGCAGTCGAATTTCTCAATGTGGGTGGTCACAGGTGGTCACGAATTCCCGCGTTAAGAAACCTTCTGTTTGCATTAAGAAAATTGCCGCTTGTGTAGAAAATCTACTTGAGTGGTAGAAAAGAAGCACCACCCTCCTGCGCTGTGCATGGTGCCCTCCACGTTGATTTCCAAGTGCAGGACAAACACCCAGCACTGAAAATGAACACGAACAAGCATGTCCAAGCGCTCCTTCCTGCTTGCGGAGCTCCGCCTAGCGCAGCAGAGATTTTGGTCACTTCGCAGAGTTTCGCATAGCAGAACTCTGTGAACTCGGGCCAGGCTTAGCCACTGTTTTGTCTTTATTCTTGGTGCATGAGAGAAACACCGACAAAGACATAGGAGACCCGACTCTGACCCTGATCCAACTACAAAGCCAAGAATTAATTTATCTGGGGGGTGGCACACCCCAAGCACTCCCCCCGCCCTGAAGCTACGCCCTTGGCTGTTGCAAATAACAGCTGTAGAAAGCCTTGCTGAACTCCCCAGGCCCTCTCTGTCTGGCTGTAGCTGGCACGTGGTCTGAGGGGATGGGTGAAGTTGTCCCCACTTCCCACAGAGACCCATTTTGGAGGGAACTGCATTCCAAACCTGAAATTTTATGAAAACCTTAAGCCGGAGAACTTTGCATGTCATTCAAAATTTCTTATACAACCATAACTTATTTTCAATGCACTCATACAGTGGGACGATCGAAGCTAGAGCGCAAAATTACATATGCAAGTTATCTGATTCTTAATGCAATGTTACCAAATGTCAATTTTGAACGTAAAAATAGGAAAGAATGAATATGCATTTGCAAAATGTTAAGTATTTTTTTCAATTTTATATTTTGCATGAAATGCAAGGGCTTAATATTACTAAAATCGCCCAATTTATTCTAGGTTATTCTACAAACTCAATTTTCCACAGTCATGTTTCATTTTCTATTATAAAATACACCAATTCATCAATATTATATGAAAGAATAAAATAAGCAAACTACCGAATTAACAACACACTTTATAGTCATAACTTTTTCTAAAATATCCACAATTCTAAATACGTGTGAGAAGATAAGGCACACATTTCCAGTACAGCTCATTAAAACATGCTCTTCAAAAAAAAACATAAGAGAATTAAAGAGAATGCAATGTTTATTTTGTCGCAGAAGGTGATGCTGGAAGCAGAAGGATGTGATTGGGTACTTCAGTGATGCCTTCCCACGATGGAAGAATGCCTCACTTCCAGGTTCGGAGTAACTTGCAGAGCACTTGCTTCAGTTTGAAATGTTTCAGAATCAGAATAATGCATTGTGCTGGCATATAGGAGGTAATGATTATCTTGCAAATTAACTGAAACATAGTCAAAATTTCGAACATGAAGGCAATCGTTGCCAGAAAAAATAGAATATGGACCAGAAGGAGAGATCCGACTATTTTGGCTGCTCCAAAGTGAGCTTCCAGCCGGGGCTGACTGAATCCTCTGGCATTCTTTCTCATACGACGGACATGTCTGAAGAGTGATATGAGGATGAGTGTGATGGAAGTAATATCAAGCAGAAGAGGCAGGCAGAAGCCAAAAATGTTAAGTAAAATATGATACAAATTATCAATAACGACTTTCCCATGAATACGAGTCAAATTATTGATTGTAGCATTTCTATTTTGAGGGGATCTCTTGTATACTTCCCAGTATGAGGGAATACTGAAGATCAACGTGCTCACGACAGATGCCAAGAGCAGCCAGGGCACCATCTTAGGGATCCTGGGTTTTAAGTAGAAGAAGAGGGGGTGGTTGAAGTCCACAATCTTCACGCTGTAGAAGACACAGAGGCAGGAGGTGAACCAGGAACTGCAAGTGCCAAACCAGACCAGGAGCTGACTTTTGACTTCAAAAGGGTATTCTATAGTTTCAACATCCGGCATTTTGAAAGAAATATAAGAGTATGCTATGTAGGTACACTGAAAGCAAGTACTGGAGATGCCTAGAGCCACAAAGATGAGATCACAGCTGTTCAGGCTCATGCTCCGAGTCCAGGCAATTACTTTAATAGTCACATTGAACCCACTGGCAAGTATTCCAATCACATTCACTATGAATGTGAAAATCAGTAATTCTTTTTCAAACAAAGGATCCATTTTCTGCTTTTTTTCTTGACGATCTCTGGAAGATCTCACAAACACTAGTGCTGCTCTCACTAGAGGACGTGTGTGTTTGTTGTGAGCAAGAATGCTTTCCAAATGGTCCCTAAGCATGCAGCTGCTGCCGGATTAATTTACCTATGATTTCATCGCTGTCATGATAGTTATTTTGCTGTGCGCTGATGCAAATCTGACTGGTTTATGTTGTTGGGTTCTCAAATAATCTGTAAACCAAATATGTAACTAATTATTCTGAGGTGGCTAGGAATTGTGTATAAGGAATACACAGTGTTTGTTGAAATACCCCTCACACACCAAAAGGGCCCTTGGTGTCATGCTTCATCATCGGGGTCTTCCCGCCCCGCTGCGGGACGGGGCGTGCTACGACTGGCGACTACGCTGCAGCACTCAATTAATGTAAGTGCTATGTGAGGTGTATTGAAGTGAGTGAAGTAGGGTATGGGGTGGATGAAGTGGTGTTAAGAAATACCTGACCTTATGGAAAACCACATTTTATTTGGTTATAGTCTGGTATCATGCAGACAATGTGCTGATTTTTCCAGGTTGTCAACATGTTTTGGATCTGTGAAAGCTCCTTCGTCAGGACGGAGTAAGATCCCTCTGTCACTCACTATGTTGCTATCAATAAGTTGTGAAAATAAATATATACATGTGAATTGTTAAAATACAATACCTATGTTGTATGATTTTATAGAGTTGTTTGAGAAGCTCTATCAGTATTTCTGAGTATAAGCTATGAATTAAAGGAGTCAATGCCCCATGAGCCTTCGGGTTTGAGAGGTTCAACAAATGAAACTGTCATCTGTTAATGCAGTAGTGAAGTGCTCACGTCCTCTCTCATCATCCCGGGCTTCGACAACATGGCATGAGCACAATTTACATTACAGAAGAACACATTCATTTGTGGTAGGCACGGGGAGACAAAGCGATTTGCCTGGAATCACAGGACATTGAACTGATGCAGAGATTCAAGCGTGGCTCCCCAGCTCTAAAGCTCAAAACCTGGCTCTTCTCCGGACTCTAACTTCCTTGCACCTTCCTTTCTCTTCCCGTCTCCACTCAGTAACCCCTGGATTTCAGCGCCGGGACACCCCTTCGGGGGTAGCTGCGCGCTTTACAAACTCCATAAAATAAAATAAATAAATAATAAATAAAGTTCGCAATTCTAGAACTTGTGGCGGGAGTTGTGTCTAAAAGTGTATGTCAGTGCTGGACATCAATGAGAGAGACCTGTGCATTTTTCAAATCGGTGGTGAAAAAATATGAGTATGTTGCTGGAGATGTGGGCCGCCGTGCCACCAATGCACTTACCGGGGGAGGGTAAACACCCATTATTCCGCAACTTTCTTTCCGCATACCATCACTCCGCATACTTTCATTACGAAAGTACCATGACTCCGCAATGCCATTATAACGCATGGCATTACATTTTATATGCTTTTACCACGCATTCATTTACAACGAAATTCGTTGTAAATGCATGAATGGTAAAAGCATGTTTTTTAAAAATGTTTGGATAAGGTAAGTATGGGTATAGGGGTATATGTTTTGGGGTACTGAGGTATATGTTTTGGGGTGTTTGGATATTTTAGGGTTCAGGGGTAGGTTTGGGTTTTGGGGTACAGGGGTATTATTAGGATTCAGGGCTAGGTTTGGGTTTTGGGGTACAGGGGTATTTTAGGGTTCAGGGGTAGGTTTGGGTTTTGAGGTACAGGGGTATTTATAGGGTCGGGCTAGGTTTGGGTTTTGGGGTACAGGGTATATTTATAGGGTTAAGCTGGGTTAGTGTTTAAGGGTGTTGGGGTATTTTAAGGAGTAAGGGTGGGTTATGATTATGGGGTGCAGGGGTATTTAAAGGAAGCAGGGTGGACACCCAGAGCTGGAATGTACAGAACCTGGGAAGAAAAAACAATGAAATATTGGCACAACGCTCGCTTTTTTTCATAATCCCTGTGCCCCGCACACGCCCACGTCCCCCAGTACATGCCCACAGCACACAATATGAGACATGGCATGAAGGGTGGAATGTACCACATGCCTCCAGCATTTGTCACGCCCCCAGCAAACGCCCACAGCGCAACGCAGACACGCCCACAAGGGACTACTTTGCTGGCATGGTTCTTTTACCTTTCAAATGTATATGGTGGGCGTTTGCGAAGCCTATGTCCTTCTGCTGCAACTGCCCTTTCCAACTCTGTATTGGGTGTTGTGATCGGTGCTGTGATTCCTGAGATTACCCTCCTCAAAGGTTTGGGCTCTCTCTTTATTATATTAGTATAGATGTATATATATATATATATATATATATATATATATATATATATATATATATATATATATATATATATATATATATATATATATATATATATATATATATATATATATATATATATATATATATATATATATTTTATATATATAGATACACACAAAAAGCGTCCCAACTAGATTATCAGTTAGATATCCACGCACGGGTTCTTACTGCAGCTAAATATTATTGTGTTGCCATAACGCATTTCGCAGGCATGGCTGACAGAGGTAACAGATGCCGGGATAGGGACCCTCTCCCCCTAGGCAGGCTTACATGCTATGTCCTGGGGAGCTCTTCACAGGACATAGCTGTTTTCCTGTCCACACCATCATGGGCAGGGAAACCTGCATTTGCTCCTGCTTTGTGGGAGCATTTTGCATCTCCTGCCAAGAGGGAGCAAACACAAAGTCTGCTCCCAGGTGGTGGGAGCTTTAAAAATGGAGCAGACTTTTGAACTGTTTCTCTGCCTGCACTGATGCGGACATGGAAACAGATAACACATTACACAAAAAGGGAGCAAGGTAAAGGAGAAATAGAGTTAAGGGGAGGGGGAAGTAAGACTCTGGTACAGAGTAAAGGTAACGAGGAGTATGGAAAAGTAGATGTATTAGGTAGTAGGCATGCTAGTGTTCCAGGAGTACAGGTATCATGGCATAGTACAAGACAGGGCAGAGGTACTGGGAAAATGCAGTGCTGCAGATGCTGGTGTATAGGCCAGAGTAGAAGTATTAAAAATGAAGTAGTGCGAGAGGTGGTATTTTATAGATAGGGTGAAGATATTACTGTATAGATTTAGGGCCTGATATGATGCGGTTTGGATCACAACCCATGGCTTGTTGGTCATAGTCCGAACCGCATCTGCTGCTGTGTTCCGACTGATGCATTACAATGTGTGCAGTCAGTGACAGCAGTCAGAGGGACCCCCAACACCTTGGAGCCCATCGGTCATTCAGAAAACCACCATAGTTCAATAAGGATGGTGTTTCCGACATTGGGATTATGATGGCACTTTCCCACAGCAGTTCCACTTCGGCCTTTCCATCCCATGAGGCCTGGGGGTACCAACATCCCTGACCTGTGTGGCAGGCACCTGAGAGAGAGAGAGAGACCAAGAGAGAGAGCGTGTGTCTGTGTCTGTTCGTGTGTGTGTGTGGGTGTGTACTGCCTGGGTGATACCTGACTGAACCTGACAGACACTATCTGTGTGAAGACCGGTGCATATTGTGTTTATTACTTTTAGCACATGTTTCAAAATATGTGTGTGTGTGTTTGTGGGCTAAAAGATTTTTAGAAGTTGGGAAATTCCAGGATTGAAATATTCCAGGGATGGCAAGTTTTGATCCCCTTCATGGCATTGAACGCAATCCTTACAGGGACTCCAAAGGCTCACCTAGCCCCTCTAAGAGCTGTGCTGAACATGTCCGCTCAACTCGTATCTGGAGTTAAAAGATTTGATCACATCACTCCAGCTCTCAACTGCCTCAATTGGCTTCCCATGGAAGGGAGATGTATCTATAAATTGGCCTGCATCACACACAAAACCCTTCACTGTCCTGACCCCAACTATTTAAATAACAAACTGAGTAGAGCAGGTCAATCCAGAACACTAAGAAGCTCCAACCCACTCCTTCTTATTCCTCCGAAATTGAAAAAGAAAACCACCCAATACCGATCGTTTTCTGGCAACACTCTCAGGATATGGAATGCTCTTCCTGGAGTCCTCAGATGCAACCCCTCCTTCCCCTGTTTCAAAAGGGACCTGAAACTCCATCTCCTAAACAAATACTATCATGACCAACGTTAACCAACCTAGTCTTCTTTATCCGAGTAGTCTCCTCTCTCTCTGGACACTCAAGAATAGTGGGTGACCGGACCATGTCACTCTCGCCTTTTCTTTTATTGCTCTCTCCCCCTCCGCTTCAATGCATATTTACGTCCCATGCAGTATTATTTTCTGTGGTTTGCCTACTATGTGATATATTATCCTTCTGCTGTTAACTATGTGTAGGTAAAGCAGTCTGATACTTACGGGTCAAGCTAGCGCTATATAAAACTTCAAATAACTATAAATAAATAAATTAAATTAATTTTCTTCCGCAATCTTAAACTTCCTGTCTCTTTGTCTCATTCTTGAAGGGTCTTTTTTATCCCTGCTTTTGCCTTTTGTCACGGTTTTTATATATTCTACTTCTCATTCCCTCTCCCTGTTCTTCCTTTCTCCCTCTTTCTCTGGGGCAATATCTGAGAATGGAAATTCAATCCTGGTCACCTGATACTATGTGCCAAATAAAGCAATGCAGCCCATGCTCCAATATTGCATGCACTTACAGCCCACCTTCAAATATCACATGTTCTAAAAACCTACTAATAGTAGGCGCGGCCAGAGTTTCAGTTTACTTTTTGCTTGCAATACCACACTACTCTGAATTAATAATCTTTCCATACGCTCTGCTGGGATCTGAACCTGAGATGAGTAATTTACATACAGCTGTGTGCAATGACTTCAATGACCTAAGTACTGGGATGATTGTTTATTCTTTGAAGGTCCCATTTTGAAAACATCAAACAAATGCCTGGCTCAAGTAGGCTTCAAAATACTTTGGCAAGAGAGCAATGCAAATGGCAGAGCACTGAGCGACTTTTGTTTTACAAACCCTAGGGAGAGTTGCCAACGATGCTCGAGACTGATCATAAATGCTTGAGATCCATCTCTCTGTTGCCTCTCGTGGTTTCTTTGACTCTCCACCTACATTTGAGACCAAACCAAAACAAGGATTAGGTTAAGCCAATAGGTCTCACCTTGGGAACCTGCCTTTTTTAATATTTTTATTATTCAATAAACATTATGTACTAAGGGGATTATTTACAAGCAACTTACGCCACTGGTGCGTCCTTTTTCCCATATTAAAAGTGACGCACTGGCGGCACGAGGGGCTTGTAAACAAGCTCCTAAGGGTCTCAATTTTGTGAGGCTTGAGCTGCTGGATCGTCTCTTTTTTTGATGCTCCGGCGGTTGTGTATGGCTCTCAATATTTATGAAGCGGCCCAAAGCCACTCTGCATTGCTTTGCATGGCCTCATAGATATGGAGTAAGACAAAGTAGGGTGATTTGCTGTCTTGCCTTACTGTGCGTTGAGGAGGCATTCCAAAGGCATGCAGTGGGCTTCCCATGCAGCACTAATGAATGTTTGACTTTGCCCCAGATTTACTTAATCACATAAACCTGCGGCTGCGACAAATCCTCAGGCCTCTCCAGAGCAGGCATTCTGCAGCATTCATGGAAAGAGGAAAATACCTCTCTGGATTGTTTTTGTGGTGGAAGGTGCCGCTGCAACAGAGGCACCCTTGCACCATGGTTCAACGGTACCTATGTTGGCGCTAGGCAGATAATTGTGTGCCAGCGCAGGGGGAAAGGACAGGAATGCACTGTATTTCATAAGTACAGTGCATTCCTGCTCTTTCAGCTTGGCATAGGGCAGCTCAGCAATACCTCACAAATTAGGCCCACAAAGTTTAACAGTAAGAAAAAGTAAAACTTACACCATTAAAGGGTGAAAGCGGAAGGAAGGAGAGATTGTGCCACCATCCTGTCACTTGAAGAGGACTGTTTTTAGGCAGACGTATATATGCGCACCACTGAAATAATGTCACTCGCATTAATAAGAGCCTTTGACTGAAGTGGGCTAACCTAATAGTGCATGTTGTATGCTATGGTGGAAGGAAGCAAAGTGTGAATTTAACTTAAAGAGACCAGAAGTTCAACAAGTGCATTTAAAAAAATAACACCTATGTAAAATTATCTAAGTGTCTGGAAAATTAAATTACTGTTTACCAAAAAACCTTGTTCCAACACTGATGGTTGTTATTTGGCTCTTTTTTACTCCACTTTGATTTATTAGTGAAAAATATACTTTACTGATTGATTTAGAGGCATATGCATCAACATAAGGAATTGGGATTCCTTCATACCTATTTTTAAGGAATCGCTATTTAGGAATCGCAATTCCTTATGCATGTAGGAATCGCTAAATAAATTGCGATTCCTACACGTTCCCTATTAGCGAACCACAAATTGCTTTTCACTAATAGGGAATGCCTTCTTATTCATTCCATGGGCCTAGAGGCCCATAGGAATAAATGGGAAAGCATTCGCAATTTGCAATTACCAAATTGGTAATCCCATATTGCAAATGCAATTACAAGGGTGCTTGGGGGCCAAAATGCCACCTTTATACGCCCTCAAAATTGGCATGTGTGTACATGAGGCGCACACACATGCCCAAGGGCATGTGTGTGCACCACATGGCATTTATATAAATGCTAATTTGTGCCTTTTTCTAAGGAATTGCAAATTACCATTGTGTATGTTCAATGTCGATTTTGTTTAAAGGTGTTTTCAAAGTAAAAGTAAGAAATGGAAGAATAAAAAATAAAGTGAACTTTGATGTTCCAAGAATCATAATTTTACAAATAGGTTTTCCTTGAAATGTAAGGGCATGAATACTTTGACATTTCAATAAAACCCTGCCTGGAAATTACCTTTGCTTGAAGTGATGGGTACGTTACAAGTGACTGGATTGCAGGGCGGACTTTAGTGCTGGTGGCGCCCGGTGCAAATTACAAAAAACAATTTGATGGACAGAATCTAGATCAATGTCTTACATTCACCCCAGTACAAGGATCTGGGCCTAAATCCATCGTTTTTTGCACTCCACACCACCCTGGGTCAGATAATGGCTTTATGTAAATCAGCTCTGACCCTGTGCCCCATGGGAACAGTCCAGTCCGAACTACAACAGCCATATCTTTCCCAGACCGGAATCAAGCATCCGAGGACCGGACCGGTTTCGAGGTAACACCTTTCATCAGCCCGGCTAGCTTGACTCCAGTGGTGTGGAGGCTCTGGGACCCACGTCTGAGCTACCCCATTACACTCAGGGAGAAAATTACAAAAAACAATTTGATGGACAGAATGTAGATCAATGTCTTACATTCACCCCAGTACAAGGATCTGGGCCTAAATCCATCGTTTTTTGCACTCCACACCATCCTGGGTCAGATAATGGCTTTATGCAAAGCAGCTCTGACCCTGTGCCCCATGGGAACAGTCCAGTCCGAACTACAACAGCCATATCTTTCCCAGACCGGAATCAAGCATTCGAGGACCGGACCGGTTTCGAGGTAACACCTCTCATCAGCCCGGCTAGCTTGACTCCAGTGGTGTGGAGGCTCTGGGACCCACGTCTGAGCTACCCCAGTACACTCAGGGAGAAAATTACAAAAAACAATTTGATGGACAGAATGTAGATCAATGTCTTACATTCACCCCAGTACAAGGATCTGGGCCTAAATCCATCGTTTTTTGCACTCCACACCACCCTGGGTCAGATAATGGCTTTATGCAAATCAGCTCTGACCCTGTGCCCCATGGGAACAGTCCAGTCCGAACTACTAAGGTGGCGCCCGGTGCGACACCTTACTTCCATCTCCACCAACTTCCTCCCTACCACTCTCCAACAGCTTACCTTTCCCTAGCCCCTCTCTGGCATATATTGAATTTATTTTTTAAACAGTGCTCGTAGTCCATCCATTCACACTCAGGGCAGATTTACAAGCCCCTTGCAACACTTTTGCTCCACCGTTGCCTCACTTTTGTGATGCAGCTGCGGCGTAAAAATTGCAGCCAATTTACAATGTGACACATCTAGGGAGATGAGTCATGTTGTATAGCCCTGCATCACATTATACCTGCGTCAGGAATAATGTATGCAGGGTGGGCGTTCCGACGCACGAAAGCCTTGTAAAAGTGACGCACTTAAATCTACAAGATTTCACTGCATCACTTCTAGGACGCCACTGGGTCAAAACCTTATGTCTGCTTGAAGCAGGCTTAAGGAGTGACGCAGTGTAGTGGGAATAGGCCTCAAAATGAATTGCTGGAGTTGCGTTGTGCTTGCAACACAACTCCAGCAATGTGTTACTTTTGGAACAACAGATGCGTCAGAATTTGACGCATCTGTCAATCCTTACACCATGGTGTGCTGTATTGTAAAGAATATAAGATTAAGTCTTAAAAAAGATGGTGTAATTAACGTATCCATCGAAACGCGTCAACGCACTTTTCCTGTACAATCCATGATCCTGGCACTTCTGTTGGAACACAGATTTAATCATTGTATAATACAAAGTGTCATCATTTGGATGTACTAACTGTATTGAACAATTTTTCATGTCTTACATGTTTCTGTCTGTGTTTTCTTGATTATGCGGGTCATAATTGATTTTGTATTAGTTTAATTTTATCTCATTTTGTGTTTAATTCTTTTAATTGATCCTTTATCGGATGTGTATTTCATTGTGTTTTTAATATGAATTATAAAAAAAATTATTCAATAAATAATACAGCAGTTTTCTTAACATTTGGCTATATGCTGTTTATTGGTGTACTACATTGTGGATTTAGATCAAGGGGATAGAAATTCTCTTAGGTGTTCCAACCTCAGTTCCCTTGATTCATTTAAGGGGTACCTCTCACTTTTAATACATTCTCACCTCTTCTTTCCATTGTGCCAGCAATTATTTCAGCTGCCGCGCACCATGCACACAAATTAGCGCCATAGAGCTAGGGTGTGTGCATGAGTCTAGCGTAGGTTTTTATAGGAAGGGTACCTATCCTGAATGAACTACTATGCCTAGACACGATGCAAAGCTTTTTGCACTTTGTATGTGCACTGCAGAGTGCAGCACGCGTGCAAAGTCGGAAAAGCATGGAGAAATGAAAGCATTTTTCTTTTTGGCTCCTCCTTTGAAGGGACTTTAAATTTTGGCCCAAAACCATGCCTACAAATCTGGTTAGCGTCACTTTTATGTCACTAATCCAGCGCAAAATGTTCTCCCCCTTAATATCCCCATCCCTACCAAAACTAAATGTGTCCTTGATGTAACTGGTAAAGCGCTCCAATACCTTTGGATCAAGTTTGCGCTATATAAAACTGCAAAAGGGAAAGGAAACTGGAAAAGGTGGGGGGAGGCAATATCATCGGCATGAGTGCAGGGACACATAAGGATGAGGCAAGGTGATGTTTGAAAGGAAAAAAAGCAGACCAGCAGCCAAAGTGCAATTACAATCAAGGTACCATTCAAGCCACTAAGACAACTAAGTGTATCAGTGCTTTTCAGAAGTTAAATAATCATTTAAACACTGAAATACGATGACTCAGAAAACACATATGTAGCAGAAAGTACAGGATGGAAACACCGAGCAGAGGTTGGTGTGAAAGTAGGGGATTTATTCAAAAATCTGCCACACACTCTCTTAGTTTGTGCACACTTTTAAATGTGTTCACAACCACAAGACATCAAATCATCCTCTCAGAGATGGGTTGTCTGTATGGGCTTGTTGCTGCCTCCAAGGTGTGAGAAGCTTCCAGAGTGCTTGCCTCAGTTTACAGTTTCCAAGGATCAAAATGATTGATTGAGCAGGAGAAGAGGAGACCATGAGGATATTGAAAACAAACTATACTAAAGGGAGAGACACTAAGAGTGAGACACACTCTGCCAGTAAATATAGAACATTCATCAGAAGAAGGGAGCCCATCACTCTCATGGCTCCAAAATGAGCCGCCAGCCATGCTTTGCTGAACCTCAATGCATTCTCTTTTATCCGCCGGGTATATGTGAAGATGGATGTGAGGATGAGTGTGATAGAAGCCAAACAGAAGTGGTAAGCAGAAGCAAAGAACAGTACCAACAAGAATGTATGGTCCCTTCAAGTTCTCATGAGTGTTGATCCAGTTGTAATCTTGGTGCTTGTTGAATTTGTAACTGATTTTCCACATAAACTCCAGTACACTGGGAAACTTAGGACCAAGGACCACACCACAGACCCCAGGAGCAACCAGGGCACCAGCTTAGAGATCATCAGCTTTAACCAAAAGAAAATTGATGGTGGAAGTCAACAAACTTCACACAGTAGAAGGCACAGAGGCAGGTGGCGAACCAGAAGTTGGAGCTGCCAGCCAATACTTGAATCTGATATAGAATCAGAGCAACTTTATCCATACCACCTTCTTCCGGGCTTATCAGAGTATTACAAGCTTTTCCTAACAAAAGAATGTGATAAAAACAGCAGGAGATCCCAAGAGCAATACAAATAAGATCAGATTTGTTCCGTTGTCTGTCTTTAGCCAAATCCAGAATATTGTCAGCCACAATGAACGTACCGGTAAGTGCTCCAATCATGCCTACTGTCAACGAGATTATCAACATTTCTGTAGTGAATGAATACTCAATTTTCTGCCCTTCGTTGTTTGATCTTTGGCACCTTCACAGACTGCAGTGAAGCTCTCACTAGAGGAAGTTTATGAGAGTCATGGACAGGGAAACTTGAAAAGGGGTCATGAAACCTGAGGCTGTGCCAAATGTACATCATCACTTACCATCATCCTTCTCATAAGAGTGTGGTATTGGATCAATGCAAATCTGACAGGTTTTATGTTCCTCTTTGTTCAGAGAAGCAGAGGACAAATCTATTTATAGAAATATGTATTTGAAGAGATCTCTGTTATGCCCAGGTTATGTCCGCTTTTGAGTTCTCCCCAAAGTGCTGAGCGCTGGACCATCTAACTCACGTCTTGCACAGGGACTGAAACTGGTTGCTGCTCTCTCTTATCATGCACCATCATTAATGCAATCAAATACAAGATGCTGTTTAATGGATTCGGGCCACTTCATCTAAATTGATCAGCTGTCACTCACATGGCACAATGCAACACAAAAGGCAGGACCTTCTTAATATGCATTATAAAGGCCCCGCTGTGCAACACGAAAACGCTACTGTGCCACTGTTGTACAATAATCAATGCAGACAAATGGTAGTTTTAATAAAGACATAAAAAACAGCGAAGTAAGTGCCAGTGAAAAATGTACTTGGTGCACTCTTGAGGTGTGATGCACCTTTTGTGAGTAAAGTGATCAGGGTGGTATAATATTGTGAATACAAACACGGCTCATATAATTATGGCACAGAAAATGTTTGGGTCTGTGGGATAGGAAGCTAATGTTCACTTACCCCACAGAATCAAATTTGCGGTTAGGAAATCACAAAATTATTGATCAGTTGGGGAGATTTACAGAAAAAATGTAGGTTCTTCATCATTATTGTGTCCATGTGGATACATTGAGTTGAACTCCGGAGTATGCTTGCTCCATAATAGTCTCAATATTTTTTCGCAATTACCACCTCTCTCATTGTGCACGATCTTGTCAAAAAACAAAAAATTGCTGAGATCAGGATCTTGATTACGTAATTTCTTAAAATGCCTGGCTACTGTGTATGTGAAATCTCTTAGATTTTCAAGAATACACTTGAGCATATGAAAATATTACCCCCGCATACAACAAATCATACATTTCAGCGTATATACACAGTAGCCATGGTCCATGTTATGCACTTAGAAAATGTTCATTCTCATCCTGCTAGGTAAGTTATAACTCTTACAGTTATTACTGGCTTTACATTTCACAAATCTGTAGAAACTCTTCCTGAGACTCAACCAATTACCATGAATTGATCAACTTGAATAATTTGAAACCAAAGTGTCTTTAAAAAGTTTGGATTGGCTGCATGTGATAGTAGGGTGCAGGCCTAGCTCAATCCTATGACTAGGTCTGCCTTCATCACCTGCAAATGCTTGGACATTATTTTGTAAGTGCAAATCTCATTCTATTACTGTCCTTCTTGGGTAACATGGTAAACAAGCATTGCTTCCTAGTTATGGTTGATTCATTCTCTTTAGCTTTCTCGAGGTAAATGTGTGGATTTCCCCTCATTTCAAATCTTTTCTGCATGAGATCTGATACTGTTGCAAATCCTTCTGCGCTATTTCAATTTCGTTTAGCTCTAAGGAGCTCCCCATTGGAGGCTCATTTTCTATATATTTGGACCCAGATTAATATTCTGATAAAAGAAACAGCTGGCACAGTTACAGAGTAAGCTGTATTGTACAAATATAAACATATTGCATCACCCTTAAGAACTGAGTCGAATGCAACACATAATATAAAATAGTACATTAATAATTACAGCAAACCACATTGTGAGAAGAAGCAGTCACATAATCAGTGATGTTAGTAATGACTCTGTTGAAGTCATAAGTGATGTAATCACTGATTTCCCTTATGATGTCATCACTGATGTCACTAATGATGTAATTAATTATGTCATGTGTGATGTCATAGGTAGCTCAAGGTAGATGTGATATTTATGGTTTGCACCCTGAATAATACTGTTGAAGTTAATGGGTTTGACAAATTTGAGTCAGAGCAATGAATCACTTTTAACTGTGCTTTTTTCAGTGGATTTTTCCAAAACTGAGGGGCATATTATCAAGAAATGGTGTTAGAATTTTCACCGCTTTAAAGCAGAAAACTGCCGCTAAAGCGGCGATAATGGCCTTGATAATATGACCTTGAGAATTCCAATAGAAGACCATGTTCTGATATGAACATGGGCTTCTATTGGAGTTCTCAAGGGCATAATATCAAGCCCATTATCGCCACTTTAGCAGCAGTTTTCTGCTGCTAAAGCGGCAATAATTTTAACATTGTGCTTGATAATAAGCCCTTAATTTTTTTTTAAATAAGGATTAATATGTAATTTTTTACTTGTGATAATATACCTTTAAATATCAGCAATATTTTACCTGATTGTTAATAGTATGAATGCTGCATAATTTTGCATTTGGACCTGAATTAGACACCCACTAGATAAGTGTGCCAGTCCCTCCATTGTTGTGTTAAAAATCCTAAGGGTAGCATTGTGGGGATGTTTTTATCCTTGTGCCTTAAACCCTAGGGGCCTTATTTATGAAGGCCTTGCGTCAGTTTTGCGCTGCCGGTGCGTCACTTTTTGTGACGCACCAGCGGTGTAAAAAATGCGCCTCGTTGCGCCATATTTAAAAAGTGACGCATCTAGGTAGGTGCGCCACTTTTTAAACCCCTGCGCCACATTATACCTGCATCAGGTATAATGTATGCAGAGGGGGTGTTCCCCCGCAAAAAGCCGCGTAATAGTGACGCAGTGAAATCTATGAGATTTCACTGCGTCACTTTCAGGACGCTGTTGCGTCAAAATCTTGCACCTGCCTCACAGCAGGCATAAGACTGACGCAAGCCCTTTCACATGGGGCTAGCCCCATGTGAAAGGACGCATTGCTGGAGTTGCATCACTTTTGTGACACACTCCAGCAATGCGTCACTTTTGCGCTTACAGATACGTCAGAAAAACTGACGTATCTGTAACTCCTTGCGACATGATGCGTCATACATTAAATATGACGCATCAGGAATGTCTAAGTGTATACTGGTGTGCCATATTTTTCGATTATTTTTGGCAGTTTTGTATAGTGCAGGTATCAGCGCCCATTGTGTGAGCACCAGTTGTATTACAGATGGACACATTCATTTTGTAAGGCACGGGGAGATTACGTGATTTCCCCAGAATCACAGATGTTGAGCGTCCCTGCCAAGACTCGAACCCGGTTCCCCAGCTTCAAAGATGACCAATCTAGCCATTAGGCCACATTCTCTGTTAGGCCACATCCTCCAATGTTAGTTGTGCAGGAGGAAGACAGCGACATGCTCAGGGCTGAATTGATCACCCTCTACGTATGTATGTCATTCTCCCTATGTGTGTGTGGATATGAATAAGACTACCCTTGACTGTATGTCTGACTGACTGGCAGCGTCCATGAGCTTCTATCGGATACCTGGTTTTGTGCTTGGAATGAACTGAACACCCACAATGTTATTATGCCATTCCCTCACTGTGTAAGTGCATATCCCTGAAAGAAGCCCAGATTGTGTGTCAAAGTAAGTGCTGATAACCATGAGCTTGGATGATAATTTGCATTCCCGTTGCATGAGAGTGTGCTTTGCTTCCAACTGGACACAAACTACCTACATTTGCCATTTCCTCCATGGACATGTGTATGCCCCAGAGTGTTACCTTGAATATGTGTCTGAGAGAGTGCTACAGTCCGTGAGCTGAGAATTGGACGCCTACTGCATGAGTTAGAGCTTGAACTTGAGTTGCACACCCAATATCGAGTGTGTCATTTTCTTCATGATTGTGTGCATATCCCTCAGCATACCCCTGAGTCGGAGTGTGTGTTACTTTTCATGAGTTTGGATGTAAATTGGACACCCTACGTGTGATTGTGCGGTTGGATCTAAAAGTAAGTGTCAACAGGAGTGTGTATATATCCCTGCGGCTTACCCCCTGAAAGAAGTCTGAGTGTGTACTAATGTCCCTCACTTTTCATTTAACTAATTTAGGGGCAGATGTATTAAACTGTTTTGCAGTTGCAAATGGGAAGATTTGCAGAAAAAATCATATTGCTATGTATAAATTCAAATCTGTGATTTGAGAACACGTTACCGAATCACAATTTGGAGTTGCAGAAACATACTGATTCGGTATTTGGAACCTGTGTCTTTAGGGAGCAATAAATAACAAACAATGCAAGTTTCACACAAACGCATAACCCGTACCGTGCAGGTGTCTGGCTTATTTCAGCCACTGAGCCCCCTTATAACAAATGTATATGGGGGGGGGGGGGGGGGGGGGTATTGGAATTTTGAGACTGGCTAGCTTTTTGTCCTACCCAGATGATAGAGGCAGATGGCACAGTATAGAGGTGGGGAAGTAGTTCAGAAGAATGACTAATAAAAATGCCTTTAACCACTTCGATGCGGGGAATTTTCCCCCGCTGTGCTGGGGGGGAGTGGGGCACGCACAGCGCTCACATGCTCATGACGAGCTCAGCTCGTCATGAGGCACAGCGCTCCTGTGCTCATGACGAGCTCAGCTCGTCACAGCCACACCCGTTCCCGTGGAACGCTCAGCACAGCAGGGGAATTATCCCCGCATGCGAGCGTTCCACGGCTCATGACGAGCTGAGCTCGTCATGAGCACCGGAGCGCCGTGGCTCATGACGAGCTCAGCTCGTCATGAGCATTCAAGGGGTTAAAGTTTGCTTCTATATTGTTACATTCGCTGCGTGTTCCAAGACAGGCGCGATTTCTCAGGGTAGGCAGTTTAATTTCTCAATGTGGGCGGTCACAGGTGGTCTCGATTGCTCACATTAAGAAACCTTCTGTTTGAGTTAAGAAAATTGCTGCTTGAGCAGAAAATCTACTCGAGTGGCAGAAAAGAAGCACCACCCTGGTGCCATTCGCGTTGATTTCCAAATGCAGGACATACACCCAGCACTGAAAATAAACATGAACAAGCATGTCCAAGCGCACTTTGCCGCTTGCAGAACTCCGCTTTGCGCAGGAGAGTTTTTGGTCACTTTGCAGAGTTCCACATAGCAGAACTCTGTCAAGTCAGTCCAGGCTTAGCCACTGTTTTGTCTGTATTCTTGGTGCATGAGAGAAAAGCCGACAAAGACACAGGAGACCCAACTCTGCCCCTGTTGCAAATCAGAGCTTTGGAAAGCCTTGCTGAACTCCCTAGGCCCTCTCTATCTGGGTGTACTTTTCATCTTGTGCTGGAGACTCCCAAGTGTGTGTTTTTGCTTATTTTTAATTGATGCAGTAAGTAGAGAAATAATGATTTTAAGGAGTACTTTCTCATTTTCCTGCATTTCATTTTTTCAGGGATATACATGTTTCAATGTGTATTGCAGACTTTTTGTCATTCTCAATGAAAAAAATACTTTAATATCACAGTGTTTTACAGTTCTTAAAGATAATGGCAGATGTGAAAAATACACACATCAATAGAAAGAGGACAAAATAAAAAACACCATGGTAAAAGTGGTTTGAGTAGAAAAGGTGGTATATTTTGGCAAAATGGGGTCTGACTAACATTCTAATAGAATATAATAATACAGGAAATATTAGGCTTAGCTTACAGCTTTGTTGAGTATCATCTCCAAATACCTTGCGATTTTTGGTATGTGATTTACTGTTGTGTACACTAAACATAAAAAATCAATGAGGAATTTGGAAAAAAACTAGTTTCCTGTTTGCAATTGGAGGAAAGTCTGAGATGGGCAGTGTTTGGTGAATTGAATTGTGAGTGTCTGACTCAAGTTTATTAAACACAATCACAGACATGGTCATATGCTGACCCTTGACGGCCACCATCCCTGTGAATGTGGCCAATAATAATGAGTTGCAATTTCTGACCTATCTTATCAATAACATTGAGGTAGGTTGATTTGAGGACCACTATGATTCCGTATTTTGCAAACCATCCTCTTAGTGTATAAGGTCTGTTCTCAAAATCTAAATGGACTCACAAAAAGAAGGTGCGCATTTTGCAACCACTTTTTGAGAATTGAATCTTAGTACATCTGTCCTCTAAGAGTTAAATATAACATGTTCCTCAATATGTCAAAGGAGGACACAAAGTACCCTGTTTGTGCAGAAAGCAAAACAAGATTTTGTCAGAGCTGTCCCTCTCTGCAGGATCATCACCAAACGTTTTGATTGCCCTTCACCCCTTCTGTTTTTCTGAATTTGTTTTTATTGGCTTTAGGACTCTGTGCACTTTACCACTTCTAACAACCAGTGCTAAAGCGAGGGTGCTCTCACTCTAAAACATGGTACTATTGGCTTACACCAACCTGACACATTTAATGTATTTATAAGTCCCCAGTAAAGTGGAACTACTTCTACCTAGGGCCTATAAATTGAATGCTTCTAGTGGGCCTACAGCACTTACTGTGTTATCCACTTAAGTAGCCTTTTTTAACAGATGTATGATGGAGCAATGCATGCATTTATCATGCATCATTTGCCATGCAATTCTTTTGAAATATCTTTACGATGCATTTACCTTTTCCACACATGCCTTTACACCACAAAGTATATTGTAATGTAAATACAATATACATATATATATATATTGTATATGTATTGATGACATTTGAGATATCATCATTGATGCCACTGACCGTGTCATGAGTAATGTAATATGTGAGGTAATAAGCAGTGCATTACGGGCATAAGTTATAATTAGCTCAGTTAACTTTTACTGCTGAATTTCAATGGTTTTGTACTAGTGAAATCTGCGCCTAACTATAACATCCCTGTAACCTTTGGATTTTTTCAGTGAATATCGATTGTTTTTAATTCAATTTCCTAAGTATAACGTCCCTGTAACCTTAGGTTTTTTTGAGAATTTAGTTTTTTTAATTGTATTTACTAACTGTAAACTCTAACCTATCAGAGTGGATGGGTATGTGAGAGGCTGTATAGGTTGGCGATGGGTGTGTGAGTTGCTGTATTGGTCTGTGACTGGGTGTGTGAGTGGTTATGTGGGTGTCTGAGTGGGTGTTGAGTTACTGTGTGAGATGTGTGAGTGAGTTTGTGAAAGGTTGTATGGTTGTGTGAGTGGGTGTATTAGTGGCCATATGGGTCTCTCCGTGGGTGTATGCATAGCTGTGTGAGTGGGTTTGTGAGAGGCTTTATTGATCTTTGAGTGGCGTAATGGGTCTGTACAATGGGGGGATAAAAGGGGCAGGGCCTCTGGTGAGCTCTGAATAATACCACTGTGTTGGACTCATTAGTGGCAACAGGAGGGGTTCTTGGCACCAAGCATCCAGGGAGACTTCATTCCCCAACCAGTATTGTCCCAGGAGTAGCGTTTGCAGAGTGGTGGAGAAAGGGGGCAGAGCCTCTGACCAGCTCTCAGCAATGGGACTCACTGGTGGTAACATGAGGGGTTCTTTGCCCCAATGATCTTCAGCATCCAAGGGTAATTCGCCCCCCAACCAATAGTGTGCCAGGAGGTATTTTCGCAGCAGTACACATTGCACATATCCCTGCACTATATGGCAGGCACCATACAGCTCCTCCCACATGGTGCAGGGATATGTAGGGGGTACAGTACTGTTCTTTCCTTTGTCTGGGCACACAATTAGATTGCCTAGAAATACAAAAACTCCTTTTAACCATAGTACAATGGTGTGCTGAGAAGTTACACTTTCAGTATAAAAGTTCAAAATGATTCCCACTTTGGAGTGTGCTGTACAGTGCAGTACACATACAAAGTCTAAAATAGAACCATCTCTCAGACTATTGTTAGTTGATATGGCGTTGCATCAAACCCCATGGGTGATTGCATAGGATCGCGTATGTACAACCCACGGAATACCCCCTGCAGCACAGTAATGCAAACCTGTACTAAATGTTGATTTCTGCTACTTTCCAGCTTAAACGAGTTGTGCGCTGGCAGGAAAATTCAAGATGAATATTTTCCTTGAATATTTGACGTAACAACATGATGATTTACATCGCAGTACGTTTCATCGCAGTTATTACAATGCAAGTCGTTACAATGACTTGCGCTTGAGGGTGCTGGACTTAGGAATAGTATGATTTACTATTCCAACTCCAGCCTATGTAACAGTAGGGAAGGTGTTGGAATAGTAAATCATACTATTACTTATTGTATAGCGCCATCCAGTGCAAGTTGTTGTAAAGACTTGCATTGTAATGACAGCGATGTAAATGCATCGCGGTGTAACGACTGCGTTGTAAAGGTCGTTCGCCATTTTGCGCTGGTTTACGTCAACTATAAGTCTTATAAAATAGCTATTAGGCCACAATCAGCAGACTGGGGGTGTACTGCTGCTTGCAATTAAGCCATTTTCAAGTCTATCAGATAGCAACATGCAAATTACAGACAAACACGGTGCTTTACCGTATTAGTGACACACAAATTCATGGTCTGTGTTTTTAGCGGACAGGTGGTCACTGTAGTTCTGCATTTTACATTGTGCTAAAATCACACAAATGTACTTAAAAAACAAATGTGGTTTATTAAAGCCACATACAAATGTAAGTCATTTTCAAAAGACTCCGCATAATAGGCCGCTATGAGTGCTGTTGTCAGGGCTTAGACAGGTAGATTTGGGGTCTCTTGCCTAAAATGGTATATCGGTAAAAATAATGGGTGGGATTTCTACTCCAAGCAAATGCCAATGGTTAGACTATTTGCAACCATATGTCACATCACCTTTTGGGTGTTTGAGTTCCAGTAGTATGTATAGCACCTGAGCCTGGTGCAGATTTCTGACGTCTACTGCTAATGTAGGAAAATTCTGAAAATGTGTGGATTTCCAACTATTCAATGAGCATTTTGTGTGCAGATTTACTATTTTTTGGGTGAACCAGTCACTGTGTACATGGAAGTTTCGACTTCAAAAAAGAACACGTTAAATATGACACAGACATGGCAAACCTGACTCAGGGTCTCATACCCGACTACAAACCCAAGAATGCATTTGGGGGGGTGGCACAACACAAACAACCCAGCTGAACAACCCTCCTGCTTGTCTTACATGGGCTTGGTAGTTCTCTCTGGAAGCTCATGACTACCATCATGTATAACCCAACAGCCTGAAGTCCTTCCCAAGATCACTTATCTTGTTTTAAATGTATGCACTCTCTTCTGCATCTCTACTGTGGGAAGCCTTGATGGGAGACTTGCCAAATGTGACTGACAGCCTCATGTATTACAGATAATCAACAAGGTCCACCTTACGTAGAGTTAGTGTATAACCAGGTGTTGATGGAATACACAGTATGTGTTAAAAATACCCCTCACACACCAAAAGGGCCCTTGGTGTCATGCTTCATCATTGGGGTCTTCCCGCCCCGCTGCGGGACGGGGCAGTGCTGCGACAAGCGACTACGCTAGAGCACCTTTTATTTTGAGGGTGCTATGGGAGTGAATGGGAGTTAGTGTCAGTAGGGTCAGAGGTGATAATAAATAAGTGATGTTAAAAAATACCTGGCCTAGTGGTAGAAAAAACTTTTTAATAAACACTGGCTGGTATTGTTAAAAAAGTGATGCAGAGAGGTAAAGTGGATTAATTAACTTACTCTCCTGTGCGGGTCAACATGTTTCGGGGCCTCAAGCCCCTTCGTCAGGACCGGGGACTGATCCCCCTTTTACTCACTAATGTTTTGCCACAAAAAATTAGGGTGTATGTACTTAATAATAATCAATGTGTGATATCACGGAAGCCACGGACGAAGGAGGAAGCACCGCTGTGCTGGGGGTTAATTTGGACCCTCATTGTACCCTTCGCTCCAGATTTGGCTCGTGGGGCACTGACTCCAAACATCCTAAGCTTATTACATCAGCATTACTGATATAGCCAGGAACACGTATATCTATACTACTATTATAAAGAGAGAACTTGCACCTTTTGGCCAGGTAAACTCGGGAACCACAGCACCAATCTACACACTCGATACATCTATGAAAATGTCAGGGTGTGTAGATGGACATAGGCTATAAAAATAAATAAAAAAAGTAAATTAAAAAAATTAAGTTTGAAAACAAAGTAGTCCCCTGAAAGTAGCGCCGGCCGGGACCTAGCGCTGGCCGGGACGCGACGTGCGTGATGACCGCGACGCGACGTGCATGATGACGATGAAGGAGGAGCGGCGGTGCAGTGACCAGCGGCTGTGCAGTGAGGAGCGGCGGCACAGGTAAGGAAAGGGAAAGTTTTCGAGTGCGGCTGTGCAGTGAGGAGCGGCGGCACAGGTAAGGAAAGGGAAGGTTTTTGAGCTTTTCCTGCAGGAGGAGGCGTCCCAGGGGGGGGGTGAAAGGTCGGAGCGGGAGTGAGTCAGGGTGGGAGAGGGGCGGGAGGGAGTCGGGGTGGGAGGGGGACCTGGTCTGTGTCCGTGCATGGGCATGCACGGACAATGTCGGGGCGGGCGGGGGCCTGGGTGGGCGGTTGGCCCTGAAGCCTCATTGCCCCCAGGCAACGCTGGGGCGGGCTGCTAGTATATCTATATATCTATACACATTGATTATTATTAAGTACATACACCCTAATTTTTTGTGGCAAAACATTAGTTAGTGACAGGGGGATCAGTCCCCGGTCCTGACGAAGGGGCTTGAGGCCCCGAAACATGTTGACCTGCACAGGAGAGTAAGTTCATTAATCCACTTTACCTCTCCGCATCACTTTTTTAACAATACCAGCCAGTGTTTATTAAAACGTTTTTTCTACCACTAGGCCAGGTATTTTTTAACATCACTTATTTATTATCACCCCTGACCCTACTGACACTCACTCCCATTCACTCACATAGCACCCTCAAAATAAAAGTTGCTCCAGCGTAGTCGCTTGTCGCAGCACTGCCCCGTCCCGCAGCGGGGCGGGAAGACCCCAATGATGAAGCATGACACCAAGGGCCCTTTTGGTGCGTGAGGGGTATTTTTAACACATACTGTGTATTCCATCAACACCTGGTTATACACTAACTCTACGTAAGGTGGACCTTGTTGATTATCTGTACTTTCAGGAGTGGAGGACACGCCCACCTTGATGTAGTTCAGCACCACAACTTCACTCCCCCCTTTTTGATATTTTTTAGCCTCATGTAATAAACATATGTTGCAAATAGAGGTGGGCACACCAGCAAATGAAAAGGGCCAGAATTGGCTCTAAGAAACAATGCACAAAGCAAGCTGTGAAAATATTTGCCATGCATATTGTGCAACAAACAAAATGTAAAAATATAATACCATCCCTCCAAAATTCAAAATATTGTATTTATTTAACAATCAGAAGGATTTCACTGTAGTTCATCAGTTGATATCCCTACATATAAAAACATGTAATAAAAGTGATAGTTTTTCAACATGAACTTACAAACATTAATGGGTCGCACCCCCAAACAACAATGCCATTTGGGAACAAAGAAGCAAGTTAGTAGTCATATAAACCGTAAATATTGCCTAGATTCTTATTACAGATGGAGCAACATTATAGTCTATAAAATCAAACAGAAAAAGTGCTTGTACTGCAATCATCCAAACTCAAGCACTTAAAGGTTCTCTAATACGTGATGATAAAGAAAAAGGAAGCTTTGTGAAATAACATGTTTGCGTAGAATCACACAATTTGGACAAGCAGAGAAGCTCGTATTGATTCCAGGTTAACTGGTTTCACATTTTGAAGTTCAACCACCAGATGTATATCTTGGTCTCTCTCTCCTTTTTTACATCGAGGTCACTGTTAAGCCCGGGTGGTAAACTCCTCTTCAATTGAGTTTTCCGCACTCAGCGGAGCACAGTTTTTGTCCTTCTGCTCCCCAACATTAAAATGGGGAGCAAGGGTGAGGAAAATCCACCTCCAGGTGAGATTTTCCTTGTTCGCGCACCTCAACGTCAAGCTGGCGAGTGAGAAAAATTCACCTCCCAGCGAGATTTCTCAGCGTAGGCAGTCGAATTTCTCAATGGGAGAAGTCACAGGTGGTCACGATTGCTCGCGTTAAGAAACCCTTCTGTTTGCATCAAGAAAATTGCCTCTTGAGTAGAAAATCTACTTGAGTGGCTGAAGAAAACCCTTACCCTCCTGCGCTGTGCATGGGGCCATTCGTGTTGATTTCCAAGTGCAGGACAAACACCCGGCACTGAAAATTAACGTGAACAAGCATGTCCAAGCGCACTTTGCCCCTTGCAGAACTCCGCTTAGTGTAGCAGAGTTTTTGGTCACTTTGCAGAGTTCCACATAGCTGAACTCTGTCAAGTCAGTCCAGGCTTAGCCACTGTTTTGTCTTTATTCTTGGTGCATGAGAGGAAAGCCGACAAAGACATAGGAGACCCAACTCTGCCCCCCGGATCAAACTACAAAGCCAAGAATTAATTTATCTGGAGGGGTGGCACACCCCAAGCACTCCTCCCCTGCCCCGAAGCTACACCCCTGGCTGTTGCAAATAAGAGCTGTAGAAAGCCGTGCTGAACTCCCCAGGCCCTCTCTGTCTGGCTGTAGCTGGCACATGGTCTGAGGGGATGGGTAAGTTGTCCCCGCTAGCAGCAGAGCCCCATTTTGGAGGAACTGCAGTCCAATCCTGTTATTTTATGAAAACCTTAACCCGGAGAACTTTGCATGTCATTCGAAATTGCTTATACAACCATAACTTATTTTCAATGTGCTCATACAGTGGGACGATCAAAGTTTGAGCGGAAGATTACACATGCAAGTTATCTGAATCTAAATGCAATGTTACCAAATGTCCATTTTGAAAGTAAAAATGGACAAGAATACAGATGCATTTGCAAAATGCTATAAGTATTTTTTTCAATGTTACATTTTGCATGAAATGCAATGGATTGCAAGTGATAAAATAGCCCTTTTTATTCTACAAACTCTATTGTCCACAGTCATGGTTAATTTTCTATTATAAAATACACCAATTCATCAATATTATATGAAAGAATAAAATAAGCAAAATAAACGATCGAATTGACAACACACTTTATAGTCATAACTTTTTCTAAAATATCCACAATTCTAAATCAGTGTGAGAAGAAAATGCACACATTTTCAGTACAGCTCATTAAAAGATGCTCTTCAAAAATTACACAAGAGAATCAAAGAGAATGCAATGTTTATTTTGTCGGAGAAGGTGATGCTGGAAGCAGAAGGATGTGATTGGGTACCTCAGTGATGCCTTCCCACGATGGAAGAATGCCTCACTTCCAGGTTCGGAGTAACTTGCAGAGCACTTGCTTCAGCTTGATATGTTTCAGAATCAGAATAATGCATTGTGCTGGCATATAGGAGGTAATGATTATCTTGCAAATTAACTGAAACATAGTCGAAATTGCGAACATTAAGGCAAATGTTGCCAGAAAAAAGAAAATCTGGTTTATAAGGAGGGATCCGACTATTTTGGCTGCTCCAAAGTGAGCCTCCAGCCGGGGTTGACTGAATCCTCTGGCATTCTCTCTCATACTACTGACATGTCTGCCGAGGGATATGAGGATGAGTGTGATGGAAGACATATCAAGCAGAAGAGGCAGGCAGAAGCCAAAAATGTTAAGTAACATTAGATACAAAGTATCAAAAACGACTTTCCCATGAATACAAGTAGAATTGTTGATTGTATCACTTCTATTTTGAGGAGATTTCGTGTATATTTCCCAGTATGAGGGAATACTGAGGACCAACGTGCTCACGACAGATGCCAAGAGCAGCCAGGGCACCATCTTAGGGATCCTGGGTTTTAAGTAGTAGAAGAGGGGGTGGTTGAAGTCCACAATCTTCACGCTGTAGAAGACACAGAGGCAGGAGGTGAACCAGGAACTGCAAGTGCCAAACCAGACCAGGAGCTGACTTTTGACTTCAAGAGGGTATTCTATAGTTTCTTCATACGGCATTTTGAAAGAAATATAAGTGTGTGCTATGTAGGTACACTGAAAGCAAGTACTGGACATCCCCAGAGCCACTAAAATGAGATCACAGCTGTTCAGGCTCTTGCTCCGAGTCCAGGGAATTACTTTAATAGTCACATTGAGCCCACTGGCAAGTGTTCCAATCACATTCACTATGAATGTGAAAATCAGTAATTCTTTATCAAAACAAAGATCCATTTTTTTTGCTTTTTTACTTGACGATCTCCGGAAGATCTCACAAACACTAGTGCTGCTCTCGCTAGAGGACGTATGTGTTGACTGTGAGCAGGATTGCTTGCCAAATAGTCCCTAACATGCAGCTGCTGCCGGATTAACTTACCATTGATTTCAGCGCTGTCATAATAGGTATTTTGCTGTGCGCTGATGCAAATCTAACTGGTTTATGTTGTTGGGTTCTCAAATAATCTGTAAGTCAAGTATGTATCTATTTATTCTGAGATGGCTAGGAATTGTGGTCAGTAAAACCACAAAGGAGAAATCCTTGTTTCACTATTTCCCATGCGTGGTGCAGTGGGGGTTAAATGGTGACAAGTGGACATGCACATTTCCTCCACTTTGGACATGTTGCCCCTGTGCAGAATCCTCCATGTAATGAGAAAACAGAGGACTTGCTGGGGTTACTCTGGAATTTGCATTGAAATCTGAGGACAAAGTCTGGCGCAGGTACCTATTTTCATCACAACTTCTATGTTTTGTGATCAGAAGGTTTTTGATTAACTGCAAAAGGAACCTATGGTGCCTCTCTGCTGCTGATGATAGATTCTGCTACAGGTTCCTAATCCTTATGAGCTAAACAAGAAAATGTGAAAGCAGTTTTCATGCCATAAGTTGTAGAGCAAAAATACCTTCTTTTTTATGGAATATATTGGCATTTGCTGATGAAACCATCTCCAACCATTGTTACTCCTTTTCTTGGGTCACACCAGAACCTGGGCTTCTATGGGAATTCACAAGGGCATATCATCAAGCCCCTTATTGTCGCTTTAGCGGCAGTTTCCTGCAGCTAAAGCAGGGATAATGTTATCGCGGTTCTTGATAATATGGCTTCTTGAGTGCAGATTTACTATTTTTTCAGTAAATCAGTAAACCAGTCATTATATACATGTAAGTTTCAACTTCAAAAAATGACAAGTTAAACATGACACAGACATGGCAACCCTGACTCAGGGCCTTAGATCCAACTACCAATCCAAGAATGCATTTGGGGGGTGGCACACCCCAAGCAACCCAGGTGAAGCTATCCTCCTGCTTGTCTTACATGGGCTTGGTAGTTCTCTCTGGAAACTCATGACTACCATCATGTATAACAAAACAGCATGACGTCCCTGCCCCAGGATCAATTATTTTAAATGTATTTCAACTACACACACTCTTCTGCATCTCTATTATGGGAAGCCTTGATGGGAGACTTGCCAAATCAATGCGTGGAGGCTGGGCTCCATGTGGCCATTCCTTGCTTTCTGGAAATGTTTTGATCAAGTGACTGATGGTCTCATGTATTAAGCATATGTTGCAAATAGAGTTGGGCACACCAGCAAATAAAAAGGGCCAGAATTGGCTCTAAGAGACAATGCACAAAGCGAGCTATGAAATTATTTGGCACGCATATTGTGCAACAACACAAAATGTTAAAATATGATACTATCCCTCCAACATTCAAAATATTGTATTTATTTAACATTCAGAACGATTCCACCGTAGTCCATCAGATGATATCCCTACATATAAAATCATGTGTTAAAAGTGATAGTTTTTCAACATTAACTTAGAAACATAATGGGTCGCCCCACAAACAACAATGCCATTTGAGAACTAGGAAGCAAGTTACTAGTCATATAAACTGTAAATATTGCCTAG